>NC_036857.1:5089402-5103352 GCF_002910315.2 Salvelinus sp. IW2-2015 | reverse complement strand
GTCTGGAGCAATGTCAATTGGTTTTTACAATACCGTACAACAGACCATGTATTCACCCTGCACACCCTAATTGACAAACAAACAAACCAAAACAAAGGCAAAGTCTTCTCATGCTTTGTTGATTTCAAAAAAGCCTTCGACTCAATTTGGCATGAGGGTCCTCAATACAAATTGATGGAAAGTGGTGTTGGGGGTAAAACATACAACATTATAAAATCCATGTACACAAAAAAACAAGTGTGCGGTTAAAATAGGCAAAAAACACACACATTTCTTCCCACAGGGCCGTGGGGTGAGACAGGGATGCAGCTTAAGCCCCACCCTCTTCAACATACTGTATATATCAATGAATTTGGGCGGGCACTAGAAAAGTCTGCAGCACCCGGCCTCACCCTACTAGAATCTGAGGTCAAATGTCTGCTGTTTGCTGATGATCTGGTGCCTCTGTCAACAACCAAGGAGGGCCTACAGCAGCACCTAGATATTCTGCACAGATTCTGACAGACCTGGGCCCTGAGAGTAAATCTCAGTAAGACCAAAATAATGGTGTTCCAAAAAAGGTCCAGTCGCCAGGACCACAAATACAAATTCCATCTAGACACTATTGCCCTAGAGCACACATAAAAACTATACATACCTTGGCCTAAACATCAGCGCCACAGGTAACTTCCATAAAGCTGTGAATGATCTGAGAGACAAGGCATGAAGGGCATTCTATGCCATCAAACGGAACATAAAATTCAATATATCAATTAGGATCTGGCTAAAAATACTTGAATCAGTTATAGAACCCATTGTCCTTTATGGTTGTGAGGTCTGGGGTCCGCTCACCAACCAATAATTCACAAAATGGGACAAACACCAAATTGAGACTCTGCATGCAGAATTCTGCAAAAAGATCCTTTGTGTAAAACGTAGAACACCAAATAATGCATGCAGAGCAGAATTATGCCGAAACCCACTAATTATCAAATTCCAGAAATGAGCCGTTAAATTCTACAACCACCTACAAGGAAGCGATTCCCAAACCTTCCTTAACAAAGCAATCACCTACAGAGAGATGAACCTGGAGAAGAGTCCCCTAAGCAAGCTGGTCCTGTGGCTCTGTTCACAAACACAAACACACCCCACAGAGCCCCAGGACAGCAACACAATTAGACCCCAAAAAATCATGAGAAAACAAAAAGATAATTACTTGACACATTGGAAAGAATTAACAAAAAAAACTGAGCAAACTAGAATGCTATTTGGCCCAAACAGATAGTACACAATGGCAGAATACCTGACCCCTGTGACTGACACAAACTTAAGGAAAGCTTTGACTATGTACAAACTCAGTGAGCATAGCCTTGCTATTGAGAAACGCTGCCGTAGGCAGACATGGCTCTCAAGAGAAGACAGGCTATGTACACACTATCACAAAATGAGGTGGAAACTGAGCTGCACTTCCTAACCTCCTGCCCTATATATGACCATATTAGAGACACATATTTCCCTCAGATTACACAGATCCACAAAGAATTTGAAAACAAGCCCAATTTTGATAAAGTCCCATATCTACTGGGTGAAATACCAGTGTGCCATACCGCAGCAAGATTTGTGACCTGTTGCCACAAGAAAAGGTCAACCAGTGAAGGACAAAAACCATTGTAAATACAACCCATATTTATGTTTATTTATTTTCCCTTTTGTACTTTAACCATTTGTACATCGTTACAACACTGTATATATAATATGACATTTGTAATGTCTTTATTCTTTTGAAACTTCTGTATGTTAAATGTTTACTGTTCATTTTTAATGTTTATTTCACTTTTGTATATTATCTACCTCACTTGCTATGGCAATGTTAAAATATGTTTTCCATTCCAATAAAGCCCCTTGAATTGAATTGAAATTTTATATTTTGAGAGAGAGAAGAGAGAGAGAGAAGAGAGGAGAGAAGGAGAGAGAGAGAGAGAGAGAGGAAGGGAGGAGAGAGAGAGAGAGAGAGAAAGAGAGAGAGAGAGAGAGGAAGAGATGGGTAAAAAAATGAAGGAGGGATTTGCAGAGAGATGATCTGTGTGCTGTGGTTGCTGTGGTTACTGTGGGTTGCTGTGGTTGCCTGGGGTTAATATGGTTTGCTGTGGTTGCTATGGTTGCTGCTATGGTTGAGCCTCTTGCACACCCTTAAGTGAAAGAGGGAGAGAGGGAGGGTGGTTGTTATGTTGATGGATAATGGTTGAAATGGAATAATTTGTCATAGATTGTTTTAGCTAGACCAAAGTTGGCATGTGACATTCCTGGAGAGAGGAAGAAGAGAGAGTGGTGAGAGAAGGACAAGGCAGAGAGAGTGGAGAGAAGCAAGAGAGGGTAAAAAGGAAATAATGTTGAAGGGAAGGATGAAGATACTGGGGAAAGGAAGCAGGAGAATGAGATATACAGGGGAGGGAGGAATGACAATGGCTGTAAAAGCAAGGGGTTGTGACTGCACATGCATAAGTCATTTGCCAGCCACCCCACAGCCCGTAGGTTTGATTTAAGAGAGAGTGATAGAGGTAATGGAGAGAGGAGGGAGGGCATGGAAGAAGTTGAGAGCCAGGATAGTGGTGAATAGTAACAGCAGTATAACAAGACATCACACAGTGCCAGTACTGTGCTACTGAGGACAGAATTAAAAGAGAAAGTTACCTTCTCAGTTTGATGAGTTTAACAGAGGTGTCAACCAAACACGAATATGACCCGAAGGCAGCCCATTACATTTCCCTGCTAGGTGTGTGCGTTGTGTGTGTGTGTTGTGTGTGTGTGTGTGGTGTTGTGTGTGTGTGTGTGTTGTGGTGTGTGTGGGTGTGTTGTGGTGTGGGTGTGTGTGTGTGTGTGTGTGTGTGTGGTGTGTGTGTGTGTGTTGTGTGTGTTGTGTTTGTGTGGTGTGTGTGTTCTTGATTGTGTGTGTGTTGTTTTCTTTCCTCTGTACAGAGTTCTGTCAGACACTGACATTTTGTCTGTCTGGGGGTAGACTGCCTCACCCCTACTGCAGGCTGCGTTCCCTGTCTGTCATGAAGGGTGGGAAAATAGTGGAGGAAGACGGCTTTCCCTGTCTGTTGTGAAGGGGTAGGAAATACTGGAGGAGAGACGGTTTTCCCTGTCTGTTGTGAAGGGGTGGGAAATACTGGAGGAGAGACGGCTTTCCCTGTCTGTTGTGAAGGGGTAGGAAATACTGGGAGGAGAGACGGCTTTCCCTGTCTGTTGTGAAGGGTGGGAAATACTGGAGGAGAACTGCTTTCCCTGTCTGTTGTGAAGGGGTGGGAAATCTGTAGGAGAACTGCTTTCCCTGTCTGTTGTGAAGGGTGGGAAATACTGGAGGAGAGACGGCTTTCCCTGTCGTTGTGAAGGGTGGGAAATATTGGAGGGAATGCTTTCCCTGTCTGTTGTGAAGGGGTGGAAATACTGGGAGGAGAACTGCTTTCCTGTCTGTTGTGAAGGGTAGGAAATACTGAGGAGAACTGTCTTCCCTGTCTGTGTGAAGGGGTAGGAAATACTGGAGAGAGACGGCTTTCCCTGTCTGTTGTGAAGGGGTGGGAAATACTGGAGGAGAACTGCTTTCCTTGTCTGTTGTGAAGGGGTGGGATACTGGAGGAACTGCTTTCCCTGTCTGTTGTGAAGGGGTGGGAAATACTGGAGGAGGAGCTTTCCCTGTCTGTTGTGAAGGGGTGGGAATACTGGAGGAGAGACGGCTTTCCCTGTCTGTTGTGAAGGGGAAATACTGGAGGAGAACTGCTTCCCTGTCTTTGTGAAGGGGTGGTCAAAATACTGTTGGAAGAACTGCTTTCCCTGTCTGTTGTGAAGGGGTGGGAAATACTGGGAGGAGAACTGCTTTCCCTTCTGTTGTGAAGGGCTGGGAAATACTGGAGGAGACTGCTTTCCCTGTCTGTTGTGAAGGGGTGGGAAATACTGGAGGAGAGACGGCTTTGCTTGCAGCACTGACACAATCATGGCTGATGTTTGTGTGTATGGTTCTGGGTATTGTGTGTTGTTTCTGTGTTATTGTGTGTGTGTGTGTGTGCATGCGTGCATTTGCACAGAGATATACGTATGTGCCGTTTTGAATTGGTATAATATCCATTTTCACAGGGCTCTAATGGTACATAGTAATCTGAACGAGTCTTCAACAGATGCTCAGTATGTAATAATAACGCATGCGAATTAGCAGACAAAGCAACTCACAGTCATGCCCGCATACATGTGAATCAAACCAACTATCCTGGCATTGCAAGAGCTAATCTCTACCAACTGAGCTACAGAGGAGATGGTTGTGAAACTCCCACTTGACTTCAATCAGTGTATCCTCATAACGTATAGCTGGCTTTGAAGTGTATGGTTTTCAAGTCATGTTTGAAAAATTATGTAATGTGGAAACAATATTATTGTGTTCCATTAAATCGTAATCACATTACCATACATTACCGTACCTCATAGACAGCTTCTGTTGATGCACAAGATTTGCACCACACACCACACACACACACACACGCACGCACGCACGCACGCACCGCACGCACGACACACGCACGCACGCACTCACGCACGCACTACGCACGCACGCACGCACGCACACACGCACACACGCACACAGCAACGCACACTAGCACACGTACACACAACAACACAACACACACACACAACAACACACACACACACATTTTCATGTTCCATCGTTGCCCTTTTTTTTTTTTTTAAGGCGACCTTTAGTGGCGGGCCGGGTGCCTGCAGGTTGACCTCGGTTGTCAGTTGAACTGTGTTTCCTCTGACACATTGGTGCGGCTGGCTACCGAAATTCTTAGGGCTAGGCGTCCCGCTAGTGGGACAACTTCCGGTGAAACTGGCGGGCGTGCAATTCAAATAAATTGTCATAAAAATTATGGATAATAAACATGTAGGTACATAGAAGTGTCTTATATCAGTTGAAAGCTTAAATTCTTGTTAATCTAACTGCACTGTCCAATTTACAGTAGCCATTACAGCGAAAGCATACCATATGATTGTTGAGGACGGCGCCCCACATCAAAATATTTTTCCACCGGCACAGGTTTCATAAATTCACAAATAGCGATGAAATATTCACTTACTTTTTGAAAATCTTCCTCTGATTTGTCATCCAAAGGGTGCCAGCTATAACATGTAGTGTCGTTTTCTTAGATAAAATCCTTCTTTATATCCAAAAAGTCAGTTTAGTTGGCGCCATCGATTTGAGTAATCCACTTGTTCAATATGCAGAGAAAGCAATCCGAAAATCTACCACTAAACTTTGTTAAAATAAGTCAAAATATGTTTCTATTGACTCTTCAGATACCCTAAAATGTAATCAAACTATAATATTTCAAATGGAAAGAAGTATGTTCAATAGGAAACATATATTAGCAGGTGCGTCTTGTCTTCATTGTGCTCCCAAACTCGAATTTCCATGAGTGTGTCCCTGTACTAAAACTCATATTTCCTGCTCATTTTGGAAGTAGCAAGCCTGAAACTTTGAACATAGACTYCTGACACCCTGTGGCAGCCATAGGAATTGCAACCAGGGAGCTAGAATGCATTATTTCCCTATACTTTCCATTGTAAGAGCATGGGCTCTCAAAAAAACAAACATTCTGGTTGGTTTTTCTTTGGATTTTCTCCTACCATATCTATTCTTAGAGTCTCCTACATTATTATAATATTTCTACAAACTTCAAAGTGTTTTCTTTCCAATGGTACCGATTATATGCATATCCTGGCTTCAGTGCCTGAGCAACAGGCAGTTTACTCTGGGCACGTCAGTCAGGCGGAAAATGAGAAAAAAGGACCCTAGCCTTAACAAGTTTTTAATGCGTGCGGGTGTTAAGAAGCGCAATTTGGCGGGTCATATTTCGGAAGATGCATTACTTGACCTTCACCTCCCGAGCCCGTTAGGGATTGCAGGAATGAGAAAAGGTCGAAATTGGGGAGAAAAAGGGGGTAAAACAAAAAATGAGGGCTTAACCCCTCCACACACATTGACACTTCCCACTTTAGCTGAGGGCTATGCGTCCCAGGCGTGTGTAAAACAACAGAGGATTAATGGCAGATTGGATCCTGTCCCCCTGTTTGGTTTTACATAACGGATCTTTTCAGTAATACAGCTTGTGTGTTTTTGTGTGTGTAAAGTATGTACCCAAGCATCTTTGGGTAAGGCGCTACGAAAACGATGTATTATCGTCCTCGATGAGCATTTGGGTCTTAAGCATTGTGTGTGTGTGTTGTGTGTGTGTGTGTGTGGTTGTGTGTGGTGTGTGGTGTGTGTGTGTGTGTGTGTGTGTGTGTGTGTGTGTGTGTGTGTGTGTGTGTGTGTGTGTGTGTGTGTGTGTGTGTGTGTGTGGTGTGTTGTGTGGTGTGTTTTGTGGTTGTTGGCGTGGTGTGTGTCTGTGTGTGTGCGTGCGGCCCGCTTGTGTCGTGTCTTTACCTCCTGATGACTGTCCCCTGAGTGTAACATTCGGTTTGCTCACCAGGCTAATCTGTCCTTTCACATGACTAACGCAGCCTTGTTTACACTCTGTTTCTATACAGATCTCTGCATGTCGGCTAACAGGCCAGGCTAGCCTGTGCCGGACGCAGGCGACCTGAGCACTGTAATGCTGTGTGTGTGTGTTGTAAGTGTTGTGTGTATATGTGTGTGTGTGTGTGCCTCATCCATAGGAACATAGGAAGTGAATCTAGCCTGAGAGAGGGAGGAGATATGCAGAACTCACAGGGCAGGGTTTACTTTCCAGTTTTCACTTTGTTCTGAACTGGTTTTCTGTAACGTTGCTGACACATCAGTTATCATTTCTTGTGTATGTTTTACAATAACCTGCAAGGTGTAGGGTGGTGGGGGTCTGTGGTGTTGACATCCCAGGCTCCTGTGTATGTGTGGGCAAAACAGCCTTCATCAGCAGAATAACTTGGCCTCGGATGACGTTGTAGGAACAGAGGACAGAGATTGTGACACTCACACACACAGTTACATGTTGCCAACTTCACTGGCTGAAGGTTTGGCTATGCAGATTATCTCCGGTCACTGCCAGAGAGAGGTCCCACACACACGCACGCACGCACGCACGCACGCACACACACACACACACACACACACACACACACACACACACACACACACACCACACACACACACACACACACACACACACACACACACACACACACACACCCACACACACACACACACACACACACAACACACACACACACACACACACTCTCCCCAACTGGCATTCTTACTAACTGGCACACTCAGTCACACACAGAAATACACACATAATACATATACACACATAATACTGTAAACACATAATAAGGTACACACAAAATAAGGTACACACATAATACTGGACACACATACTACTGTCACACATAATACTTACATATCATATCAAATATATTCTCTGAGCCAATCAACACACACAAACACACACACACACACACACACGCGCACACACACAAACATATTACATTGAGTGGGACAAATGGCATATATTGCCTTTTAAGTATTACATTTGTGCTTTAAATTTGTCTTGGTTTTTGTTTGCCTGAAACATGGACAAGTTTAAAGCTTTAATATTATTAGTTAATAACTTCTCTGGGATAGGTGGCAGTATTTTCACGTCCGGATGAAAAGCGTGTCCAAAGTAAACTGCCTGCAATTCAGGCCCAGAAGCTAAGATATGCATATTATTAGGAGATTTGGATAGAAAACACTCTGACGTTTCTAAAACTGTTTGAATCATGTCTGTGAGTATAACATAACTTATTTGGCAGGTGAAACCCCGAGGACAAACCATTCAGATATTTTTATTTTGAGGTCACTCTCTTTTCAATGTGWTTTCATTGGGAATCCAGATTTCTAAGGGACCTTCTTGCAGTTCCCATCGCTTCCACTGGATGTCAACCGTCTTTAGAAATTGGTTGAGGTTTTTCCTTTGAGAAATGAAGAAGTAGCACTGTTCAGAATGAGGCTCGAGGGAAGTGTACTCATTGTTAGAGGCGCATGACCTGAAAGCTAGTGTCGTGTCTTTGGCTATGCCGGATTAAGTGATATGACATGCTATTCTATAAAATCGTTTCTCATTAATTAATATTACCTGATTGAGCTAATCATGTAAATGTAATTAACTAGAGAGTCGGGGCACCACAAAATAATATTTATAGAGCTGTTATCTTCCGAATAAACTCTTAAAGACCTAGTAATATTTTACATCAATAGCAGTCAATATTAATCGTCACCTCAATTCAGTCTCATCTGAAAGTTGTAAATTCTTGGTTATTTTCACGAACCCTGGCTAACAAGTTGAATCAGCAATACAAAATTGGGTTTAAATATTTATTTACTAAATACCTAACCAATCACACAGCATTACATATACACAGAATGAATCATACCTTGATTACAAATTACGTCATAAAGGAAAACGTCTCTAGCGGACGGAACAGATATGACAGCTGGTTACACAAAGAAAAGGGGGATTGGTTTGAGTGAAAGAGCGGGAAGACTGAAGACAAAGGGAGAAGCGATGTCTCTATCGTAAATACAGTATCTTATGCATTCTAAATTATCACCCATTTGGAAAAGGAAAATGCAATAAATATTTACTCTGAGCTGTGCTTCGGTAGGTTGGTGGTAGATGGAAGGCCGTGTTGCCCAACCGAGTCCTTTGTCCTTTGAAGAATGTCTCTGGTGGTAAATTGGATACGTTGTAGTAACGTCGTTGTGTGGTAGACAGGCTACTCTATCTGTCCTTTCCTAGCTCATGTTTGCAGCTGCTGTTGCTAACTCAATGGCTAGGAGGTATCACTTCTGTAGTGAATAAGAGTTCAAAGTTCATACCATTCGCAACCAAAGCTCACACTGAGGTTGGCTTAGTTCTGTAGTTGACATGTTAGTCCTTTTAACGTATGGACCGTCGTCCTCACATCCTCGGAACAGGAGGTTATATTGTCGTCAAGGCTTTATATAGGAAGGGAGAGGAGGGCGTGTTTGAAAAGTTTTATAACCCATGTTTCTTCACAGGGGCGGTCCACTGATTGAGTAGAGCCCTAACCTTATGAAAACCCAAATCTCTCATTTGGAAGCTAAAATTACATTTCATCTCTTCACCAATAATTTTATATTCAAACATATTTGAACAACAATTCCATGATACTCCGATAACTACAATGTGCAGACTTTCCACTGTAGAGTTTATGTCATTATATCATTGATCAGAATGTCTCAGATGACAACCAAACTGACATCATATTCATTAACCTCTCTGGGATATGTGGGACGCTTGCGTCCCACTTGGCCAATAGCCAGGGAAAATGTAGAGTTGCGCGAGTTGGAACCGGTGTTTTTCTGGAACAAACGCGCCAAATAAATGGACATTTTGGATATATATCGACGGAATTAATCGAACAAAAGGACCATTTGTGATGTTTATGGGACATATTGGAGTGCCAACAGAAGAAGCTCGTCAAAGGTAAGAAATGAATTATATCTTTATTTCTGCGTTTTGTGTCGCGCCTGGAGGGTTGAAATAGGATTGTCTGTGTTTGTTTACTGGGGTGCTGTCCTCAGATAATAGCATCGTTTGCTTTCGCCGAAAAGCCTTTTTGAAATGTGACACGTTGGCTGGATGTACAACAAGTGTAGCTTTAATTTGGTGTCTTGCATGTGTGATTTCATGAAAGTTACATTTTTATAGTAATTTATTTGAATTTGGCGCTCCGCATTTTCACTGGATTTTGGCCAGCTTAAAACCCAGAGAGGTTTTAAGCTGGTTTGAAAACATCTGATCGTTGCATAACTGCCTGCAGTGCTTTGTCTTCCCCCTTGGAATTGAAAGAGGATTCCATTTAAATCAGAGGAGGAATGGAGTGACGGGGGAAAGGAGGGAGGGAGGGAGGGAGGGAGGGACAAAGAGAGAGAGAAAGAGAGAGATAGAAAAAGATAGAGAGAGAGAGAGATGGAGAGATAGAAATAGACGGGGGGGAGAGAGACAGCAAAGAGGGAGAGAGAGAGACAGAGAACGAGAGAGGGAGAGAGGGAGAGGGAGAGAGAGAGAGAGAGAGAGAGAGTGGAGATATATATACTATAGAGAGAG
Source organism: Salvelinus sp. IW2-2015 (assembly GCF_002910315.2). Taxonomy (NCBI): domain Eukaryota; kingdom Metazoa; phylum Chordata; class Actinopteri; order Salmoniformes; family Salmonidae; genus Salvelinus; species Salvelinus sp. IW2-2015. The sequence goes on along the minus strand of NC_036857.1, from coordinate 5,093,228 downwards.
GAGATTATAGATTAGAAAAAAGAAAGGGAGAAGGAGGTAGAAACATCAGAGAGAGAGAAAGGAGAAGAGAGACAATGAGAGATAGAAATAGAAAAGATGGAGAGGAGGAGATTAGAAATTAGAGAGAGAGAGAAAGATAAAGAGGAGGAGAGACAATGAGAGATATCAATAAGGAGAAAAAAGAAAGAGAGAGAGAAATAGGAGATGAGAATAAGAGAGAGAGAGCGGAGAGGGAGAAGCTGAGAGACAGATGATAGAGATAGAAATAGAGAGAGAGAGGGAGAGAGAGAGGGGGAGAGAGACAGACAGACCAGACAGAGAGAGGAGAGAGCGAGATATGAACTGAGAGAGGGGGATTGAGAGGAGGGGAGACGAAGACGATGGAGAATAGAAGTAGAGAGAGAGAGGAAAGGAGGAGAGGTTACGAAGCGCGAGACTTGGGGCCGCTTTATGTGGAAATTATACCGAATTCATTAATTTTGCACTGTCTATTCAGTCCATTCAGTGCTGCAATTTAAACTTCTTATGGCTTGAGGGGCAGTATTGAGTAGCTGTGGAATAGGTGCACCAAGAGGTGCCCTAGTAGCTGTCCTGTCTGGTCAGTTGCCTATTATGCATACTTTTATTCTATGATAGAACACCTGAGTTTTCTAAACTGCTTGCCTTTTTGTCTTGAGGTTGTTATACGACTCATGTTATGGCAGTGCCCAACAACCTGAGGATTCCACTTCCTGTTTTGAATTGTTTCTGACGGTGGCGATTTTCAACAAGCTTCATTGACAATTACGCGAGCACCATATTGAGTAGAGTTTTTCACTTCCCTACGTGTCTGAATGTCAACAGTCAATAGAACTTTGTCTGATGACTCTAATGTGAAGGTGGGGCCGAAGGAGACGGAATGAGTAATCACTTGCCACGAGCTGACCCATCGATGCTGCGTTCACATGAGCGATGACTTTCCCGATTACGCATTGGTGCTCGGGACGCGTCGACCGTCTGATCAGTCAAATCTGAACACGTTTCAGAGATGTATGTTAAATACATTCTAAAGGATGATTAGAGTACAGGTTTGACATGTTTCTTACTGGATGTTCAGACTTTGAACGATTTCGTCAACGTTATAGTGGTGACTTTCGATTGTTTACCAAGCGGGCTAGCATCAACGGAGTAGCTAAATTGGAAATAAGTAACGGACAGATTTCGAACAATCAAGCATTGTATTGTGGATTGTGGGATTCCTAGTGGACTGCATTTCATTGCATGAAGGTTTGCATCAAAGGTAAGGAAACATTTATCATGTATTTTCTGGTTATTGTTGACCCCAACATGGCGGCTAATTTGGCTATTGTTCTGAGCTCCGTCTCAGATTATTGCATGATTTGCTTTTTCCGTAAAGTTTTTTTGAAATCTGACACAGCTGTTGCATTAAGGAGAGGTATATTTATTATTCCATGTGTATAACTTGTATTATCATCTACATTTATGATGAGTATTTCTGTTGAAACGATGTGGCTATGCAAAATCACTTGATGTTTTTGGAACTAGTGAATGTAACGCGCCAATGTAAACTCTGATTTTTTGTTATAAATATAAACATGCATGTATTGTGTAACATGAAGTACTATGAGTGTCATCTGATGAAGATAATCAAAGGTTAGTGATTCATTTTATATCTATTTCTGCTTTTTGTGAAAGCTATCTTTCGCTGGAAAAATGGCTGTGCTTACTGTGGTTTGGTGGTGACCTAACATAATCATTTGTAGTGCTTTCGTGAGAAAAGCATATTTGAAATCGGACACTTTGGTGGGATTAACAATAAGATTACCTTTAAAATTATATAAGACACATGTATGTTTGAGGAATTTTAATTATGAGATTTCTGTTGTTTGAATTTGGCGCCCTGCACTTTCACTGCCTGTTGTCATATCGATTCCGGTAGCGGGATGCAGCCATAAGAAGTTTTAAAGCACTTCAAACCCAAGAGCTAAGCCCAGAAACGAGCCCTCTCAGACACCAGCCCTCTCTGACACCAGCACTGCTTCAAAATGAAGAATTTCAATAATCAAAATCATCAACCAATCAAAGGACTCATATATACAACATTGGAAAAAACGAAGCAAAATCCCAAAGCCGACTAAATTGCTATCTGGCCCTAAACAGAGAATATGAATTGGCTAATTATCTCTACTCTGTCAGAGATACGAAGCAGAGACAGATCCTTACTAAGTACAGGCTGAGTGACCATCAATTGGCAATAGAAACCGCCAGACATAAAAAGACATGGCTACCCAAAGAGGAGCGTGTATGTGGTCACTGCACGACAGGGGAGGTAGAKACAGAGATGCACTTTGTCCTTTACTGTGAGAAATATTCCTCACCAAGAGATTCATTATTCASAGAAATGACTACATTTATTCCAAATTTGAACTTATTAAACCTAGAGGAAAAACTAAAAATACTCATGGGCGAAGGAGCATTGGCTCCTCTTGCAGCCAAATATGTATTTGCCTGCCATAGCCTGAACTTAACACAAACAATTGTTAAACCTCACAAAGATCCAAAAAAAAAAAAAACGAATACAGACGATTACAAATTCTCATTACTTATGTCTATTACTACAGCCTGTTTTCTGTCTTGACTTAACAATCTCACTACACAATGTTAAAGTCTACAACAAAAGGGAAAAATAAATAAGCATATTAAATATGCTCGGAACTATTTAAAATTTCGCCCTCTTCCTGTTCGCTGTGATACTCAGAAAAATACCATCAAAATCTTTCTCATACGCAATTAAGAGCATCGGTTCGACGTGCCCGTGTTCGGATTCACACATCCCAGGTCTACCATAATTTCTAGCCTGCAGACTAATAGTTAATCATACTCTAACGATTCTACCCTCTTTTATTCCGTACGGGGAGATCGGATATCTCACGATCTTAACCATTTCCAGCTGTCCTCTTGTAGCCAATGCGCCACGTGTTTAGTTAGTAACTTCAATACTATTCGCCAACTCCACCACTCATCCATGCGGTCTTGCGCTTACAGCTCTAAACAAACCTGTGCCACCTCAGTCTACACCCAGACGCCCTTTCTGAAGAGGATTTCCTCAGGACGTTGTATTCTAACATAAAAAAAAAGTGTTCCTATACCTATCCATGTCCTCTCTCACCATACGGCCAAAACTTACGTTAAACTTTTAAACGCATTACATCATCTTCACAAATCAGTTAACTCTATTACCTCATTCTATCTTATACAACTTCTATAATGCAAACCTCATAACGAAGCACCGCTGTTCATAAACAGACATCCCTGAATGAAATGGCCGTCAGTAATGTGCGCTGTATTGTCTTTCGATGAGCTCACAAACATGCTGCCGAACAAAACGACCGCAGTCCTAGCCTGCGCTTCTCCATCCAACCGGGCTTTACACCATTCTCCAAAATATGAGTAGCAGTCTTAAGTTAGAATGTCGGTGCAGTTCCTTTTCTACTCGAACTCTCCTCTCTAACTCACATTCCAAACGGGGAAGACGTCTCGCCCAGGCAATTTCACTACTGAGATCAAACCAGAACCTGGGTGTAGCAGAGAGAAGAGACGAAAGCAGACCGAGGGGCCTGGGGCACGACCAGGTTGCCTCAGGCCGGGGGGCACCGATCATACCCAAGAAAGGCACTGCTCATACCAACCACACTAACCACACTATTTGGAGATATAATCACCTATCAATAATAAGAACATTATAACAATAACATAATAACAATTACTACTAACTAATTACGTAATTACTGCTTAATTCAGATTATTATCATGTCTATCCTAGGCA
>NC_036857.1:5073119-5089377 GCF_002910315.2 Salvelinus sp. IW2-2015 | reverse complement strand
CCCCCCCCTCCCCCTCTCTCTCTCTCCTACACCCAGGTTCTGTTATCTCAGGTCGTAAATTCCTGGCGGAGACTCTTCCCCCCCCCCCCCCTCCCCCTCTCTCTCTCTCCTACACCCAGGTTCTGTTATCTCAGGTCGTAAATTCCTGGCGGAGACTCTTCCCCCCTGGCCATGCAGTATAGAGAGAGAGAGTTTCACAGTAGAACAAAGGAACTCCCACCAAATTCTACTCCATATTTTGGAGAATGTGTAAACGGTTGGTGGAGAAGCCAGCTACGACCCGGTCCGTTTTGTTCCATGTTTGTGACCTCATGAAAGACAATACAGCCACATTACCATCACTCTGTTTATACAGGTGCCTTCGTTATGAGGTTTGCATCTAATTATTGTATAAAATGAATGAGTAAAGATTAAACTATTTGTGAAATGATGTAATCCCTTTAAAGTTTAACTAAGTCATTGGCCCGCCTGCGTGAGCACAGACATGATCAGACGTCATAGAACCACCTTTTTTTACTGTTACGAATACAAAACCCTCCTGAGGAAATCCTCTTCAGACCACGCGTACCTCGGTGTAAACTGAGGTGGCACAGGTTTGGTTTAGACTAAGCAAACCCACAGCATGAGCTGTGATTGCGAATAGTTATTGAATTCCTAACCATACCACGTGGAGCATTGGCTACACAGCTGGAAATGGTTAAACTCTGAGACTATCGATCCCTACAGAATAAGAGTAAATCTTAGATATGAATTACTAGTCTGCAGCTAGAAATTATGTAAACCTGGGATGTGAATACCGACAACCACCGAAACATCTAATCTATGAGAACATTTCTGAATGGTACTCTGAAGTATCCAGCGAAACAGAAAGAGAGAACATTTTAAATACGACCCATATTTATGCTTATTTATTTTCCCTTTTGTACTTTAACCATGTGTACATTGTTACAACACTGTATATAGACATAATATGACATTTGTAATGTCTCTATTCTTTTGGATCTTCTGTGAGTTTAATGTTTACTGTTAATTTTTATTGTTTATTTCACTTTTGTATATTATCTACCTCACTTGCTTTGGCAATGTTTCCCATGCCAATAAAGCCCCTTGAATTGAATTGAGAAAGAGACGTGGATGAACTGACTCTCCATCAGACGGACTGGATTACAACAGAAAAGATCACGACACTTGGGCTTAAATATATATTGATTGCAATTATTCCCGAATGAGTGAGCGTTCATGTGCGAAGGATTTGCATTTCAATTAATATAATTGTCAACTGTGTAGTGAGCCCTTTTGTCTTTCCCGCTCTCTCAGTCCACACCCACTTCCCATTGTCCAACAAGCCGTCATATCAGCTTAGCCCACTAGGGAATCTTCCCTATCATTTGTTAGTAACAGGTCTACTGTTTGTTTGTTTATGCATTTCTGTGATTATTTAGTTAGTAGGCAAATAAATTATTAAGCCAATTGGTGTATGGATTATTCATAGTAAAGGCTGGGTTCGTGCAGATAACCAACAATTTACGACGTTTGGAATGAGATTGACGTGAGTTAAAGAATAATTAATTAATAAGAAGACTAATTGATCAGATATTAAAATATCTAAAGAGTTATATTAGGAAAATTATAACTTTGTATTCTGAAGATTTTCCTTGGTGCCCCAACTTTCTAGTTAATTAAATGTACATGATTAGTTTAATCACGTAATAATAATTACAAAGAATTGATTTGATAAAATAACAGTCTTCACTTTAAATGATGCCAAAGACACGACAGTAGGGTATGGTATGGTAGTATGGTAGTGATAGCAGTTGAATGATGTTGGTGGTAGTTGTAGTAGTAATTATGATGGTAGTTGTAGCACTAATTTTTTWWTTTTTTTTTATTTCACCTTTATTTAACCAGGTAGGCTAGTTGAGAACAAGTTCTCATTTGCAACTGCGACCTGGCCAAGATAAAGCATAGCAGTGTGAACAGACAACACAGAGTTACACATGGAGTAAACAATAAACAAGTCAATAACATGGTAGAAAGAAAGAGAATCTATATACAATGTGTGCAAAAGGCATGAGGTAGGCAATAAATCGAATAATTACAATTTAGGCACCTTAAACTGGAGTGATAAATCATCAGGATGATCATGGGGCAGGAAGAGATACTGGGTGCAAAGAGCAGAAAAGTAAATAAAAAAACCATATGCGGGGGTGAGGGTACGTAAACTTGGGTGGTAGTTTTACAGGGTACTATTACGTGCAGCGATCGGTTAGTGCTCGGATAGCAGATTTTTAAGTTGTTAGGGAGATAAAAGTCTCCAACTTCAGAGATTTTTGCAATTCGTTCCAGTCGGCAGGCAGCAGAGAACTGGAAGGAAAGGCGTCCAAATGAGGTTTTACTTTAGGGAGATCAGTGAGATACACCTGTGGATGCGTGTGCGCGGGTGGGTAGCCATCGTGACCAGTGAACGAGATAAGCGGCACTTTTACCGCTAAGCTTGCTAGATGACTGGAGCCAGTGGGTCTGACGACGAACATGTGCGAGGGCAGCCGACTAGGGCAAAACAGGTCGCAGTGGTGGTCGTATAAGCGTGACTTTAGAACAAAAACGAATGGCACTAGTTAGATCAAATCCTAGCATCCATTGAGACTGAGTAGAGTGGGCTATAGGCATGATCTAAATCTGTAGTTATGACAGTCACGCAAGTCGAGGTATGGTAAGGAATCGTTTTTACTATAAAGTATTGCGGCGTGAGTGAAGGAGTATGTTCGGGAATAGAAGCCGATCGATTATGATTTGATCGAGATGTCCTATGATATGAGTCGGAAGGAGAGTTTGCAGTCTACGCCAGACACCTAGGTACGTTATAGATGTCACATATTCTAGGTCGGACCGTCCAGGGTGGTGATGCTAGTCGGGCGTGCGGGTGCAACGGCAGCGAACGGTTGAAAAGCATGCCATTTGGTTTTACTTCAGCGTTTAAGAAGCAGTTGGAGCCACGGAAAGGAGTGTTGTATGGCATTGACGCTCGTTTGGACGTTAGATAGCACAAGTGTCCAAGGAGGGCGCGGAAGTATATAGAATGGTGTCGTCCTGCGTAGAGGTGGATCAGGGAAATTTCGCGCCGCAGAAAGCAACATCATTGAATGTATACAGAGAAAAGAGTCGGCCCGAGAATTGAAAAACGCCTTGGTACCCCCAATAGAGACTGCGCAGGGACGCGGACCAACATGCCCTCCGATTTGACTACACTGACTCTGTCTGCAAAGTAGTTGGTGGAAAGACAGGCAAGGCAGTCCCATTAGAAAACACCGAGGCTACTGAGTCTGCCGATAAGAATATGGTGATTTGACAGAGTCGAACAGCCTTGGCCAGGTCGATGAAGACGGCTGCACAGTAATGTCTTTATCGATGGTGGTTATGAAATATCGTTTAGTACTGAGCCGTGGCGAAAGGTGCACCCGTGACCGGCTCGGAAACGGATTGCACAGCGTAGAAAGGTACGGTGGATTCGAGATGGGTCAGTGATCTGTTTGGTTGACTTTGCTTTCGAAGACTTGATAGGCAGGGCAGGATGGATAATAGGTTGTACAGTTTGGGTCCAGGGTGTTCCCTTTGAAGAGGGGGATGACCGCGGCACTTTCCAATCCTTGGGGAACTCTCAGATGATACGAAGGAGAGTTGAACAGGCTGGTAATAGGGGGTCGCGACAATGGCGGCGGACAGTTTTTCAGAACTAGCGGGTCCAGATTGTCAAGCCCAGCTGGATTTGTTATGGGTCCACAGGTTTTCGCAGCTCTTCAAACATCTGCTATCTGGATTTGGGTAAAGGAGAGCCTGGGGAGGCTTGGGGAGTGCAGCCGGGGGGGGCGGGGCTGTTGGCCAAGGTTGGAGTCGCCAGAGGGGCATGGCCATCCATTGAGAAATGCTTGCTTGTTGAAGTCTTCGATTATCAACGGATTTATCGGTGGTGACCGTGTTTACTAGCTTCAGTGGCAGTGGGCAGCTGGGAGGAGGTGCTCTTGTTCTCCATGGACTTTTACAAGTATCCCAGAACTTTTTGGGAGTTTTTAGAGCTACATGGACGCGAATTTCTGCTTGAAAAAGCTGGCCCTTTGCCTTTCCTGACTGACTGCGTGTATTGGTTTGCCTGACTCCCGAACAGTTGCAATATCGCGGGGGCTCTTCGATGCTATTGCAGTTCGCTCACAGGCTGTTTTTGTGGCTGTCGAGGGCAGTCAGGTCTGAGTGAACCAAGGGCCTATACGTTTTCTTGGTTCTGCATTTTTTGAACGGAGCAATCTTGTCTAATATGGTGAGGAAGTAACATTTAAAGATGACCAGGCTCCTCAACTGACGGGATGAGGTCAATATCCTCCAGGGTACCGCCGGCGCCAGGTCGATTAGAAAGGCCTGCTCGCAGAAGTGTTTTAGGGAGCGTTTGACAGTGATGAGGGGTGGTCGTTTTGACCGCGGACGTCCGGGCGATACAGGCAATGAGGCAGTGATCGCTGAATTTGAATTGAAGCACAGCAGTAGGTGTTATTTGGAGGGCAGTTGGTCAGCACTACTATGTCTATTAGGGTGCCCATGTTTTACGGATTTGGGGTTGTACCTGGTGGGTTCCTTGATGCTTGTGTGAGATTGAGGGCATCAAGCTTGGATGTACGGAACTGCCGGGTGTTAAGCATATCCCAGTTAGGTCACCTAACAGAACAAACTCTGAAGCTAGATGGGGAGCCGATCCATTCACAGATGGTGTCCATGGGCACAGCTGGGCGCTGAGGGGGGTTTCGGTAGCAGGCGGCAACAGTGAGAGACCTTTATTTCTGGAGAGATTAATTTTTAAAATTAGAGTTCGAACTGTTTGGGCATAGAACTGGAAAGTAATGACGAAAATTTGCAGGCTATCTCTGCAGTAGAATTGCAACTCCTCCCCTTTGGCAAGTTCTATCTTACGGAAAGTGTTATAAGTTGGTATGGAAATTCTCAGAATTTTTCGGTGGCCTTCCAAGCCAGGATTCGGACACGGCAAGCGACCTCAGGATTGGCAGCGTGGTGCTAAAGCGGTGCAGTAAGGCAAAACTTAGGGAGGAGGCTTCTGATGTTGACATGCATGGCTTTTTCGATCACAGAAGTCAACAAAATGAGGGTGACTGGGGACATGCAGGGCCTGGGTTTACCTCACATCACCCGAGGACAGGGAGTAGTATGGGATGAGCGGTGCGGCTAAAGGCTATCAAAACTGGTCGCCTAAAGAGCGTTGGGCGACAACAGAAATAAAAGGAAGCAGATTTTGGGCGGGTAGACTAGATTCTGGGCATAAGTGCAGAACAGGGGTATGGAGGGGCGCGGGTACAGCGGAGGCAGGCCAGGCACTGGGTGATAATAAGAAGTTGTATCTCTGGAACATGCTGGTCTCAATGGGTGAGAGTTCACGCATGTGTGGGGGGGTGGGACAAAAAGGGGTATCAGAGGTACGGAGAGTGGAACTACAGGGTCCATTGCCAAACCAAACAATCGATACTGATAGCTAGCCTGAACAACAGTATGCAAGGCATAATGATATTTGAGAGAGACATACACTAAGGCATAATAGTGATTGGCAGGTCTTGATTGGGAGAGCTAGCTAAAACAACAGGTAAGATAACCAGCAGCATAACAGGGTGCTAGTCTAACACAGCAAACAACAGGTTAAAAATGGCGAAGCGACTAGGCAGAGAGGGTCGGATTAACTACACACAGATCCTGAGTAAAGCACAAGAGCCGACAGATAAAACACAAATAAACAGAATTGGAGACCGTGAATTAATGGACAGTAAGCATAGCAATCGCTATGTTAGCCAAGTGGATATAAGGTGTCCGGGGGCAGCCGAGATGGACGCAGAGAGGCCTCCACATAAGCTAGCACGCGGCGTTTAAAGTTAGTAGCCCGGGGGGTGGTCTGTTTCTCAGACGGAAGGGGGCTGCTCAGACGTGGTCGTGTCGACAGAGCAATCCAGAGAATCCAAGCCGAATGGCGAAAGCAAAAGGTTGTGAATTGCTAAATTGTGTTTGCTAACTGGTGCTAGCTTTCGTCGGCAAGTGGCGCTAACTGCGCTAGCTGCGCCTAGACCTCTTCGGCTAGCCGCGCAGATGGGCCTAAGCTCGAGGCTAGCTCCAAGGCTAAACTGGTGCTTGCTTCGGGACAGCAGGGTTAGCCAGTAGTAGCCACTCGGTTGCAGCTAGCTAGCTTTGATAATACGCGTGCAATTGTCCATGAGCTTTGCGCAGGATCGGTGATGTTGTAGACGAAAAAGCCCCAGTTCCTATATGCCGGGTTGATATTCGCCCGCTTGCACGACTGGCAGGTATTGGCCGGTATGACGCTGGCTGTGTCGAGTTAAGGGCGAAATGACCGAGCAGTGGCTAACGACTACTAGCGAGTAGCAGTTAATCTGGCTGCTTCTGATCTGCGGCTTACCGGTTCTAAAGTATATAAAAAAAATAGCAGCGTCCGTACCACATTGGGTAGGGCGAATGTAGGAATGTATATTCAAGTTTCTGATGAAAGTGGAAATTAAAATAAATACGAAATGTATACGAAATGTATACGAAAAAAAAGCAATACTATTTTACACGGCGACAAGACAGGACAAGACACCATCCGACGCTACGCCATCTTGGAATTGAAGAGTTTATGTTGTGGTGGTTATGTGTTATGTCTAGTTATGTTATGCGTGAAAGAGCACGTTAGTTGGTTATGAGTTAGTTATAGTTTAATTTTTTCCATGTTTAGCTTTTAAAATGTATTACATTTCTACTTACTTGAACTGTTCCCATTTTACTGTTGTTATTTTTTATTTATTATAATTGTTTACTTTTATTTATTATATTCACTACCCATTTTATATATTATTTGTTCATTGTGTTATAATTTATACAATTATTTGTATACATTGTTGCTTTGGCAATATTGACACAATGTTCTTCTCATCCAATAGTGCAAAGAGGTCGAATAAGGACTGAAAGAGAGAGAGAAGAGAGAGAGAGAGAGAGAGAGAGAGAGAGAGAGAGACGAGAGAGAGAGAGAGAGAGAGAGAGAGAGGAGAGAGAGAGAGAGAGAGAGCGAGAGAGAAGAGAGAGAGAGAGAGAGAGAGAGGAGAGAGAAGAGAGAAGACAGAGAAGACGAGCAGAGAGAGAACAGAGAGAGACACAGAGAGAGACGACAACACAGAGAGAGAGAGAGACACAGAGAGAGAGAGACAACAGAGAGAGAGACACAGAGAGAGAGACAACAGATAGAGAGATACAGAGTAGAGATACAGAGAGAGAGAGTTACAGAGAGAGAGAGAGATGGGTAAAAAAATGAAGAGGGATTTGCAGAGAATTTACCATCCCAGCAGAGAGAGAAATGTGGGTATAGGAAGAGGGGCCGGGAGGAGAGAGAAGAAGGAAAGAGAGATGATGACGTCCCGGCAGCAGTCTTAGATGTCTTTTCTCTGTCATTCTCTCAGAGAAACATGTCCTGTTTACATAATCATGCTTATTAGAGGGCTTCTCTCTTATTATGTTTCATACAAAACTTTCTGCAACTCTCTGTCTCTGTCTCTCTGGTCTCTCGTCTCTCTGTGTCTCTGTGTCTCTGTGTCTCTGTGTCTCGCTCTCGCTGTCTCGTCTCTTGTCTCTGTCGTTGTCCTGTCTCTATCTCTCCTCTCATCGCTGCGCTCCCTCTTGATCCCTTGCTTACATCTTCTCTCTCTCTCTATGCCATTATCCATCCATCCACCATCCTCTCTCTCTTCTCTCCTCTCTCTCTCTCTCTCTCTCTCTCTCTCTCTCTCTCTCCTCCCTCTCTCTCTCTCTCTCTCTCTCTCTCGCTCTCTCTTCTCGCTCTCTCATCTCCCTCTCTCCTCTCATCCTCTCTCTCTCATCACCTCTCGCCCCCTCCTTGATCCCTTGCTTAATCTCTCTCTCTTCATCCAATCTCTCTCTCTCTAGAATAGTTTTTATACTGTCTCTATTGTCTTTTAGAGTATTTGGTTTGGCTGAGCATTAGCGCAATGACAGTTTTGACATTTAAAATGGCACTTTTATTCTTCTCCAATACAAGATCTTTTTCCCATTAGCCGAGGCTCAGCTGTCAATGAGTGAAGAATGATGAATTGCTAATTTTGAGTCTTTGGGTTGAGGGTACTTCAGGGACACTCAAAATGATCAATATCAATAATTCACAAACTTTTGTAACAGTGGAAAATATGTATTGGACACATATGAAAGCATGCATGCACACACATACTTACTCAAATTCACACTCACATCACACACTTGTACTCAGTAAGGCTTTGTGCACACATGTATGTGTATGTGGATGTATCACAGTGTGTGTGCAAGCATGCATGTGTGTGAGCGATGAGAGAGTTAGAGAGAGAATGATAGAGTTGAAATCATTATCACCATGATTCATCCATCTGCCTGTCCGATGTAATGCACATTCATACAGTACAAGCTGTCAGGGTCATCGAGGGAGAGGGAGAGGGGTGTGGGAAAGGGGAGAGAAATGAGAGAAAGGGGAGAGGGGGTGAGGGGAAGGGGAGAGGTGACAGGGAGAGGGGTGAGGGAAAGGGGCGAGGGAGAGGGGAGAGTGAGAGAGAGATGGGTAAAGTAATGAAGGCGGGATGGAATAAAAGTGAGATAGAGAGAGATGATGACGTCCCAGCAGAGAGAGAGGGATGGGTAAAGGGAAGGAGTGATGGGAGGAGAGAAGGAGAGAGGGATGATGACATCCCGGCAGTCTTAAGATGTTTTCTCTCTGTCATCTCTCAGAGAAAAATGTATGTCTCTCATCGCTCGCTCCCTCTTGATCCCTTGCTTAATCTCTCTCTCTCTCTCTTGCAGTGCATGCTGGGAGTTTTTTGGAGTTTGAGTGTTTGGTGTGGAGGGCTCTGTCCTAACTAACTTTCTTGATTTTATTTTCTATGGTGGAGGGTTAATGCAATATTTGTTTTAGCGGTGTCCACAGTTTTTTCAAAGTTAGGGTGGAAGAGGAGAGAGTACGTTTCCTGGGGTTTGGAAGGTGTGGTGTGCGCGATGGCTTCTCAGCCTAACGCGGAGGAGATGCTGTCGATACGGCATGGATTCAGGTGTGTTCCAGAGAATAGAGTTAAGGTGCAGGAGGTTCTGCTCGCGGTCGGTGAACAGGTAGGAGCTGAATTTATACATTCTGCTTCTAGAATGAACAAAGCTGTGGTTGTGTTCATGAAAAGAGCAAATTTGGTTGGTAGGCTAATTGCTAGTGGAATATTTGTAAGGAGTGTGTTGGTGCCAATTTCACCTCTCTCTACCCCTTCGACAAGAGTGGTAATTGCAAATTTGCCTCCGTTTATTATAGATGTTCAAATCAGGAAAGAGCTGAGTGGTTTTGGTAAGTTTGCTAGCGGTTTTTGTGTACTGACGGCAGGTTTTCAGGCAGATGCCGTGAAGCACGTTGTTTCATTCCGGAGGCAAGTGTTTATGTTTCTGAACAACAATGAGCAACAGCTAAATGTGCATTTTAAAGTGAGGCATGGGGAGGGGCTCTATGCAGGGTTTGCCAGCACAGATAGTCTACGGTGTTTTGAGTGTGGGGATTTGGGGCATAAAAGCTTTGCGTGCCCACATAAAGGCCATAGACGAGGTGAGGGTACAAGCGCCAGTGGGGGAAATCAAAGTCAACGTGCAGGGGGTAATGAGATGCAGACAGCAGAGGCTGGGCCTAGTCATGCCAGGGATGGTGGTGTAGATGAGGCTGGGCCTAGTCATGCCAGGGATGGTGGTGTAGATGAGGCTGGGCCTAGTCAGGCTAGAGATGGTGGGGTAGCTGAGGCTGGGTCTAGTCATGCTATGGATGGTGGGACAGCTGAGGCTGTGTCTAGTCATGCTATGGATGGTGGGGTAGCTGAGGCTGGGTCTAGTCAGTCTAGAGATGGCAGGGTAGCGGAGGCTGGGTCTAGTCAGGCTAGAGATGGTGGGGTAGCTGAGGCTGGGCCTATTTATGCTATGGATGGTGGTGTAGATGATGCTGGGCCTAGTCATGCTTTGGAGGGTGGTATAGATGAGGCTGGTTCTAGTCAGGTAATGCTAGTGGATCAGGAGAGTATAGTGGGGAAGTGTAAGAGACTATGGGGGAGGAGGGTGTCAAGTGGAAAAGGAAAAAGGGTGTGGTCAAAGGCACCATGGAAACTTTGCCTGTTGCTGTGGGGGATGCCCTGACCAGAGAGGAAGGGCAGGTGGTCGGGATGGGAGATAGAGATGAGGAGGAAAGTGAGTGTGAGGAAGAGGATGAGAAGTAATTTTTTTCAGGCTCCTCTTCAATGGGCCCGGAGCTGACAGCCAGTCAAGCAGAGGGGTCAAAGTACACATTGAGAGAACTGACAAGGTTCCTGAATGAGACCAAGGGGAAAAAAGTTKATCTTGAGGCTTTTTTTTCTGATCCGAGAAAGTTTGTAAGATCAGTACAACATGCTATGAAAAATGAGGGGCATGGTGTCCTCTCACCCAGGAAACGTTTAGTTTAGGTTGAGGAAGTGGGTCACAACAGTGCGTAAAGGTTTACCTTCAGACTCTGGTTAGATGTATATTTTCTTTCTGACACTGGGGCTTTTTGAGCTTTGCTATTGGTTTCTTTCTTTGCTGGCGTTTAGGATCGCTCAATATAAATGGCGCCAGAGATGTGGGAAAGAGGAGTATGTTGGTGAATATGTAAAACCAAAAAAGTACAGGTGTTTTTTCTGCAGGAGACATAGTGATGTGTTAAATGAAGTCGATTGGGGGCTCTGGTGGAAAGGGGCAAGTGTGTTGAGCCATGGGACAAATTTTAGTGCAGGGGTGGCAGTCATGCCACCGGGTCTGTCTGTAAAAATTTGCCCCCCAAAGGAGGTGTGTAGGGGTAGGCTGCTTGTTGTAAAAGCAGAAATTAACAACATGGGTTTTGTCTTTATAAATGTGTATGCACCTAACACAGGGAGAGGGGGGGGTTCTATTTGGTGTCTTAGACAGGAACTCTCACAGGTAGCGCCTGAGGAGACGCTGGTGGTCGGAGGGGACTGGAACTGTACAATGGATTTTACGAAAGACAGAAATAGGGAAGAGCCTCATTCAGTGTCAGTGGGAGGGTTAAGGGACATCATTAATCAGTTCGACCTAGTGGATGTTTGGAGAACTAAACATCCCAACACAAGACAGTATACATGGGTGAAGGTCTTTGGGGCTAGGGTGAGTGCAGCCCGACGTGATCGGTTTTACATGTCCAGGAATCAGAGCAATAGGCTGTTGGGCGCTACCATTCTCCCGGTGGGGTTTTCAGATCACCACATAACCATGGCTTGGCTGTCTATTTCACCAGGGCCCCGGCAGGCATCCTATTGGAAGTTCAATGTAAAGGTCTTACAAGATGCCACTTTTTGCTCAGGTTTCCAGACTTTTTGGGAAAGGTGGGGGCAGCGAAGAGAGGTGTATGAGTCTCTGAGTCAGTGGTGGGATGTGGGAAAAGTCCAAATTCAACTTTTCTGTCAATAGTACACAGCTCTCATCCTCAGAGGCTAGGAGAGTATTGGGGGAACTAGAGCGTTGTATTAGTGAGATGGAGGTAGAGATGGTGGGGCAAGGCAATGTAGGCCTCCAGGCTAATTTAGCTGAATTACAGAGGGACCTGGGTAGTTTTTTCCAGGTTAAAGCAAAGGGAGCACTTGTAAGAGCTAGGTTCTCCATGCTCAAGGAGATGGATGCTCCCAGCTCCTTCTTCTTTGGTTTGGAAAGACAGAGCAGTGAACCCAAGGGTATGCATTTTCTACGGCCGGCTGATGGGCGGGTGACCTCAGTGGTGGGGGAGATGCGGGAGCGAACTGTGGAGTTTTATACTGAGCTGTATAGGGCAGAAGTATGTGATCCTATGTGTGCTCAGGTCTTGTTCGCAGGACTCCCTAAGCTCTCTCTGGCACAGAGAGAGGAAATGGACATTCCTCTGTTGTCCCATGAACTGGCAGAGGCCATAACCCAGATGTCCCCCAGTCATGCACCGGGGGTCGATGGACTCCCAGTGGAGTTTTATAAAAAATTCTGGGAAATAATTGGACAGGACTTCTTTTGCGTGTTGCGTGAATGCGTCGGGGGAGGAGAGTTGCCGATGAGCTGCCGTCGGGCGGCTCTGACTCTCCTGCCCAAAAAAGGGGACTTGTGTGAACTTAAGAACTGGAGGCCTGTGGCATTACTCTGTGCGGACTACAAGATATTTGCCAATGTCCTCTCTAACAGACTGAAGTCCCATTTGGACTCGATAGTACTTGAGGACCAAACATATTGTGTACCGGGATGCTCAATCACGGACAACTTGTTCTTAATCAGGGACATGTTGGACTTGTCAAGAGGTTCTAATGTGAACTTTGGACTGGTGTCTTTAGATCAACAGAATGCTTTTGATAGAGTGGACCATGAGTATCTGTTTAATGTGATGTCTGTGTTTGGGTTTGGGAAGAGTTTTTTGACCTGTGTGAAGCTGTTGTATGCGTCATGTATGGTCAAGGTGAGAGGGGGGCTCAGTAGGCCAGTCTGGGTGAGACGGGGCATTAGACAAGGATGCCCTCTATCTGGGCAGTTATACACACTAGCCAATGAGCCTTTTTTGGGACTGCTACGCAGGAGACTGCAGAGAGTGTGCTGGACAGGCATGGATGTGGTGACAGGCATAGCAGTGTCAGCATATGCAGATGATGTTTCTGTGATGGTCAGGGATGTTCAGGATATGCAGGCKCTAGAGACTAGTCTGAAGGTGTACGGGGGAGCTTCTTCAGCTAAGGTGAACTGGGGCAAGAGCAAAACTCTGTTATGTGGGGCATGGGGGGATAGGGCCCCTCTGCTTCCAGGGGGTTTGCAGTGGGGTTGTGAAGGGCTGCTCGCAGACCTGCATCGCAAGCTGGTGGACTTTTTCTGGTCGGGCCATCACTGGCTGAGGGCGGCAGTGTTGTACATGACCGTCCACGAAGGAGGACAGGGCCTGGTGGAACTGGAGAGCAGGATGTCTGCTTTCCTGGCTAAGGGCGGTGCAGAGACTGCTGTACCGTACTGATGTTGGCTGGAGGGAACCAGCATGCGCACTGCTGAGGAGAGCTGGCGGATTAGGGTTGGACCGGCAGCTGTTCCTCATGAAGCTGGAGAGGCTGAGTACAGCAGATCTCTCAGATTTTTGCTCTGCAGTGCTGAGGGCCTGGCAGCTGCTAAGGCCCACACGAGAAGGGGGTGTGGAGCTTGGGCTGTGGGTGTGGGAGGAGCCTATCTTCAACAACCCAGCCACCCCTTTGAAATCGGTTCAGTCGGCCACCCTGCAGAGGCAACTGATGGCAGCGGGTTTACAAAGGCTGGGTGACCTGAGACTGCTGGGAGAGGAGGGGTGGAAAACCCCAGAAATCTTGGCACAACAAACAGGAATAAAGTCTCTTAGGCTGCTGGAGAGATTCCTGGAGGAGGTCCAGGAGGCACTGTCTGAGCAGGTAAGGGGGATGTTTGAGCGGCCAAAGGGGGAGAGGCCACCAATGTTTCCGCCACTGCAGGTGACGGCAGAGACTGGAGACTGGCAAGGGGGTCTGGAGGACTTGTTAGATTTTAACACTCCGAGCCTCCGAGTTTGAAGGGGTGGGAGGTAAAGCCCTCTACAACCTCTGCGTTAAGGTTAGGAACATTAGGAGCCTTACAGGAGTGAAGGCACATGAGTGGCAGGGGGTTTGTGGGGCGGAGAGTAAGGTGGGTTTTAGATAGAGGTGGCTCTACAAACCCCCAGTACCAAAGAGGTCAGGGATCCTCCAGTGGAGGGTTCTTCATGGAGCCCTGGCCACTAACAGCTGGTTGGCACGGGTTGAACCGGGAATCGGGCAGGGGTGTCCTTTCTGTGTAATGAAAGAAACTGTGATTCATGTGTTTTCTGTGTGCACCAGGTTAATGCCATTAATGTCTCTGTTGGAATGTCTGTGTGAGAGGTTGGGGGTGGTTTTTACTGTTGGGATGTTTATAATGGGCTACAGGTATTCGAGTAAGGAGAAGGCCAAATGTGTTTTGTTGAATTTTCTGTTTGCTCAGGCGAATTTGGCTATTTGGCTAAAAAGGAGGAACAGGGTCAAAGGTGGAGGGATGACAGACCCTTTACTATTGTTTAACGGGATGGTCTCTGGGCGCATTAGGGTTGAGTTTGAATACTATAGAATGATAAAAAATGTGGAGATGTTTCAGAAGATATGGTGTGTTGGGGGGCTGTATAGCTGGGGAAGATGTTTTGGATATACGGTTGTAGAAGTGGGTATTGTTTTGGGTATTGTGATGTTGGTTTGTATCATGTGGTTGATGGAAAGGTGAATATGGTACATGTATGCAGTACAGGATATATTTTGGTGTTTTATTTTTAAGGGGGGGTGAGTTTTAAATGAAATGAGAAAGTTTCAGTAAAGAAAGACAAAAAGTCAAAAAAGTCTCTCACTCTCACTCTCACTCTCTCTCTCACTCTCACTCTCTCACTCTGCTCCCCCTCCCACACACCTTCATGTCAATGACCCAGTGCAGTCCTGTTTCAGTGCTTTCATTTTGGTAAGGACTTTCTTAATGACTTCTCATCGTCTAAATAAACTTTGGACTGTGTGGTTAGAGGGACTCTTCCAGTATTCCGTTCCATCCGGAGTCCTGGGTAATATTTAACGTGCAGTTTAGGGCCATATAGCTGGGTCTGGCGTAATCCCTTATGCATTTAAACAGCCCGGTAATGGCTTGGTAAGTGCCTAATGTCGGTTATCTCCCTCTCATTACCGGCTAGAAACAGACTTTTTGAGTATATGGGTGTGTGAGTGTAAACATTTTGATGCTCAGTGGAATATGTCATAAATGAGGACACAGGCTTCTGAGACATGCACACGCACACATGCATGCACACACACACACCATTGCTTCCCCACGCATGCAGTAGCCCCTAGTCCTTGTGTTCTGTGTCCTTCTCTTCCCTCTGGACTTTTTACTGCTGACGTTATAGCTTGACTTTGAATCTCTCTGTATTTTCTCGCTCTCATCATCTCCGTGTACACCCAGAGACAGAAGGGAAAAGCAGTAGGTCTCTAAAACCTGTCATGACTGTCCTGTAAGGATCCAAGTAGGTCAGATCATCTTTGCAATAAATAACTTCAGCTAGACCACCTCACACCCGCGGAGGGGGGAGAAGGGAGCTGGTGGGGGTTGACAGTTCACACCCTGTTGTAAATCAAGGAGAGAACATCCCTCTCCAATGTTCACACAGGAATGTGCCTTTGTCTACACAGACATTTTCCTGCTGAAACTCTAACCCGGTCTAAAGCGAATACTGAAACAAAATGTCTAACATAGAACTTGGGGAATGGGCAGAGGTGACCTAAAAGAACACTAATGTCATATGGCTTTTTATTTTGTGACATCATTAAACATGTCATAAAGGAAATACTGTAACTTGGAAAGTATACACACTACATGTACGAAGTCTCCGTCCTCTAGGTTGCGTGTGAAATGTAAAAAATGATGAAAGTGTTTTTGTTAAGAGAGGGATGTGATCTTAGAAACTGTAAGAAGAAATTGTTTCAATAACTTTGTACAAGTAAGTAGCCCTTGAATGAGGTCAAAGAGCGTATGATCCTCACTAACCACCCCCTTTGAATGATCTGTATAAAATTATGGGTTAACTTCTTGACGCACGGATCCCTTTAGCGGGATAATTTTCGTAAACTACCGCTGAATTGCAGAGCGCCAAATTCAAAAAAAAAATACAAAAAATATTTATAATCATGAAATCACAAGTGAAATATACCAAAACACAGCTTAGCTTGTTGGTAATCCACCTATCGTGTCAGATTTTGAAAATATGCTTTACAGCGAAAGAAATCCAAGCGTTTGTGAGTTTATCAATCACTAGACAAAACAGTAAGAACAGCTAGCCGCAAATTAGCTTGGTAACAAAAGTCAGAAAAGCAATAAAATGAATCGCTTACCTTTGATAATCTTCGGATGTTTGCACTCACGAGACTCCCAGTTACACAATAAATGTTATTTTTGTTCGATAAAGATTTGTTTTATAACCAAAAACCGCCATTTGGTTTGCGCGTTGTGTTCAGAAAACCACAGGCTCGTTCCTGTCCTGAAAGGCAGACGAAAATTCCAAAAGTATCCGTAATGTTTGTAGAAACATGTCAAACGTTTTTATAATCAATCCTCAGGTTGTTTTTATCATACATAATCGATAATATTT
>NC_036857.1:5038220-5073094 GCF_002910315.2 Salvelinus sp. IW2-2015 | reverse complement strand
TCCTCAGGTCCGTTTTTATCACTCAACTCTCCACATAATCGATAATATTAAAACCGGATGGTAACCTATTCAAACATACTACAGAGAAGAACAATGTCGAGCTACATTCTCGCATGCAGGAACTAATCAACTAGGACACCTGACGCGTTTCGTTGCAAAACCATTTCTATCTGAATGCTCTGCGTCGCGCCATCTTTCTCAACAATAAAAAGCTTGAGAACATTATGTCTAAAGCCTCGCGTCCCCACATCAGACCCGAGAAGCCAATTGGTACTGAGAGGACGGAAACTTGGCTTTGATCTACTCCTTGCCCCCACACTCCTGGACTCGCTCTCTGCCCCACCTCCCACTTCTGTTCAATATCTGGTAGAGCTAGTGGGCCAGCTTCAATGGAACAGGGATCTTTTCTCCATAAATAAGAAGTCGCCAACCAGTTTTCCCGGCGCTCAGTGAGTTTCGTTTCTCTAAGGGTTTTTCCGCCTGCAATTAACTTGATTTCTCGTTATATCATCATCAGTACCTACAACAAGTACTTTGTTCTTGCACCAGTTTTGGAAACTTTAGAGTGTTACTGCTTGTTGGTGAATGAGCCCCGGAACCCAAAAAGCGACGTATACGCCACAGAGTCTTCTCATCTCCACGTATTAAACAAATAATGATACTGCTCCTGGATATTATCGATGGTAAACTCTTCAAAACAGGAAATTCTCTGAATATCTGCTTTCCTGTCGTCCACACTCAGAAGAGGACACTCGACTCGGCAGATCCGCCGACCACAGACTCTGAGCAGTCGCTTTACAGGACAGGCACCAAGAGACACACCTATAAAGCTCAGACATAGAGACAACCAATGCATCTCACCGGAACGCAGCATCTAAGACACGGCCCAAACACATCTCATAACTGACGACAGGTCGCTCTGCCCCACTCCGCCGCCGCAAACCACTAGGACCACCCACAACACATATACGTCAAGACAATCACAACATACGATCGATCACAGGGCACCGACACGCCGGAAAACAAAGACGTGGACGACACACTACATCAGCTGCTGAACTCTCTATCATCTCGAGGGCAAAATATGGGCCAACCAGCGATGTCTGAAAGAGTCAAATCTGAAAGGTCGTTAGAGAACTGCAGGACATCACAACCTGGGTAGGCCCACGGAAGGAACGATAGAGAGCAGAAGCCGACAGACTGAGGGAAGAGCAAGGGGGAAGAGAGAGGATAGAAAGAGGAAAGAACCTAATAAGACCAGCAAGGGAAAGCACAGGACAAGAATGATGATCAAGACAACATGACAGTAACCCCCACCTCACACCCGAGCGCCCCTCCTGGCGCACCTACCGAGAGGATCATCCTCCTTACCTTCTGGGCCTCGTGCAACGAATGGTCGACATCAAATCAATCCCTCCACCGACACGGTCCAGCACGTCCGAGATGGAACCCACACCATTGTCTTCTTCCTCATCCAGGACCTGTAACCCTCCCCAATCCACTCACCAGTGACCTGGTGACTCCACTCCCCGAGGAACGATGTCCATGAATCTTTCCGTAAACCTGTTGTCAATCATCTAGGTGCTTGACTCGCCCTCCCTGCTCCCCACTCCCGCCCCTCGACAGGACGGGGGGGGCGCGGGAGCGGGAATGTCCACACTCACAGAACGGGGACCCAGCAGATGCCTACTAGCTGCTGTTCTGGCCCCCAGCGACAGTGCCAACACAGGCCATATGACACAAGGAGACATGGAAGACAGCGGTGGACGCCGACGAAGATGTCGCCGGACAGAAGCAGTCGCCACATCATCTCTTACCTTCCCAGCGATCCTACGGATTGACCCTGACCTGCGCACGAGACACCCACACTACACCGACCAATGAACACACCAGCAGGAGTCAAACATATAGCGAAGTGAACAGTCTCTGACTCGCCGTCGTTCTAAGTGCGGAAGTGCTCGTTACACAGCGAGTGAGCCCACAGTTCCCACACTCTTCTCTGCTTCCCGCTCTCACTCTTCACCGGTCACTCATGTCAACCACGCTCGAAACAACAATCACTACTCTCAACCATTCAACGCTGATTCTCTCTTAATCCCTAATACGTTTATTTGATTGGCGGCTTCACAAGTCTGCTGGGCGCCCACCTGTACACACGTGCACAACAGTGCAAGACCTGACCTCCTCCAGGTGTGCGTCACATACTCACTCACATCCAACACGTCACTCACTCACTCACATCCACTCACCACATACGACACATCACATCCACAAAACTCGTTGGATCACTAATCACGCCATCTCACGATCCACGTCACAAGCCCAGTCACTGAGGGCAGGGATCACACGCACTCACTCTGGATCACTCGGGAGCTGGGACGCTCACATATGTCACAGTACTCACTTCACTCATTCTACCGGTCGACGTCATATAGAACAGAGGAGGTTCTGGGGCTCTGGCGGTTAACCCCTCAAATAACATCACCACCCGCCACTCACGACGAATCATTAGACTCCTCACGTCTACCATCACCCCGTCCGCGGAATTACACAGGGAGACAAGGCTCCACGCGATAGCTCAAAGCACAGCAACCGAAGGAAGCGTAGTTGCTCATCAAACTCACCCGTGCGGAGGGGGGTCGACGGCACGTGTCACGCACATCATTCTGAGTTGTCTGCAGCCCCACTCTCGGTCGGCAGGACAGGGAGGGTGAAGCGTACTCACCCCCCTTTCCTCCACTCCTCCGCTCCACATCCACTCTCAGGCCCCATCCGCAACGCACAGATCGTCTCCCATACCACCCTGAGGGAAGCTGTTCTTGCTGCTCCAATGCGCAGGGTTTCAGCTACACAACGAAAGGGTGTCTGCGTCATATGGCGACCGGAATCGAACAACCTGATATTGGGGGGACGCCCTCTTCATTCTCACAACTCTAGGAACGCCCGTCTCTACATTACAATTAATTGCATCTCTGCGGGATCACCATTCCCTCGCAAAAAAAAAATCTACACGAGTTGCTTCCGTCAACTGCCCTCGCACGCAACGGGCCTTGTCGAGGAGTGATACAGCGGACGTGATATTCCGGTATCGTAGAGTGACTGAACGGAAGCCCCATCACCGAACATGTTCGAATCAAGACAGTAACTCCTCCAACCGATAAATGCAACCAGATAAAACTGTGAAGAAGCTGGTGAAATTGCCGGACGGGTCGTCTAGTCTGAACCGGCGTCCTAAACGGGAGCTATTGAATTGTCTGTCAAGAACAGCAGACATCCACACATTCCCCCTCCGCCCAATACTTCCCAGAATGCGAAATCTCTGGGCGGTGTGCAGAGACACCGCTTTGGGGCCGGTTGGGAGGGTGGGTTTGCCCGTGCTGCTTCCTTCCCATTAGTCTCCGGTCTCGGTCTCTGCGTGCCAATCGCTAGATACACGTCACCCAACAAGGCAGTCACCCGCTTAGGGTGAGGAAGGGGCACGAATCTCTCCCTCTTCCTCACTCACCACGCTCGCACAGCTCAGGGCCTTCCATTGTTCTCCGGCATCATCTCTCCGCGACGGCCTCTTCCATTTGAGCAAAAGACTTCCCAGCCGTCCAACACTGGCTCCAGACTCCTACATTCGGACTATACTATGACACATCAGTGACACCTACAGGGGATATACATATACACCATTACAGCGCGATAATCAAACTGAGGAACTGGAAATGAAAGTACGGACCGTATTTGTCGCCTTAGAGAACCTATCGATAACCGTAAGAATCACAGTCTCCCCGCAGACGAAGGCAGACCGGTATAAAGTCTAAGGCGATGTGAGACCATGGTCGAGAAGGAAGGGGAAGCGGTCTGAGACGACCGGCAGGAGGAGAGTTACCTGACTTAGTCTGCGCGCAGTCCGAACAAGCAGCCACGAAACGGCGCGTGTCCCGCTCCTGAGTAGGCCACCCAAAACCGCTGGCGAATAGAAGCAAGCGTACCCCGAACGCCGGGGTGCCAGCTATTGGCAGAGTGAGCCCACTGAAGAACAGCCAGACGAGTAGAAGACAGGAACGAACAGAAGGTTACTAGGAAAGCGCGCGGCGGACGCAGTGTGAGTGAGTGCTTGCTTTACCTGTCTCTCAATTCCCCGACAGATCAGTTCAACACCGACACATGACGCCCTTCAGGGAGAATCCCCTCGGGGTCGGTAGAAACCACACGAAAGAACTAAAGAGACGGGATAAGGCATCAGGCTTGGTGTTCTTATTCCCGGGCGATAGGAAATCACGAACTCGAAACGAGCAAAAACAAAACAACGCCCCCGAGCTTGACGGCCCATGTCATTAGTCGTTTGGCAGAAGACGGGGATGTACTCAAGGTGCGTTCTTATGGTCAGTCCAAACGAACAAAAGGGACGGTCGCCCCTCCAACGCACTGTCGCCATTCGCCTATGGCTAAGCGGATGGCGAGCAGGTTCGCGCGGTACCCGACACATCGTGCTGCTCCGATAAGTTGCGCGATCCCACGAAGCGGAACAGAATGGAGTAAAAAAGTAAGGCGCAATCAGGAATGGACCCTTATCGGTCAGACAAATCGGAAGCGCTGAGACACAGAAAATATCATTGGTGTGTGGGTGTTTCTCTGTTTCGGGCATTCGTCCGTCGTTATAGTTGGTGTGCGCTATGGAGGGCGGGGGGGGCGGAGTGGTGGTGGTCTGACGTTCGTGGTTGGGGCTCCCGACCCACACTCTGAAGGTCAACCCGACAATGAATTGTTTAGTGACGTCAGGAGTAACAAGGATAGGGGGGATGTAAAACGCTTCTTGAGGAGATCAAAAGCTCCCTGGGCGGAACCGGACCACTTAAAGCAAGTCTTGACAGAAGTCAGAGCTGTGAGAGGGGCAGCCACTTGACGAAATTACGAATAAACGCCGATAGAAATTAGCGAACCGAGAAAGCGCTGCAACTCGACACGTGACTTAGGAACGGGCCAATCGCTGACAGCCTGGACCTTAGCGGGATCCATCTGAATGCCTCAGCGGAAATAACAGAACCGAGAAATGTGACAGAGGAGACATGAAAGGCGCACTTCTCAGCTTCACGTAGAGACAATTCTCTAAAGGCGCTGGAGTCAGTCGAACGTGCTGAACATGAATCTCGAGTGACGGTGAAAAAATCAGGATATCGTCAGGTAAACGAAAACAAAAATGTTCAGCATGTCTTCTCAGTACATCATTAACTAATGCCTGAAAGACAGCTGGAGCATTAGCGAGACGAACGGCAGAACCCGGTATTCAAATGTCCTAACGGAGTGTTAAAACGCCGTTTTCCACTCGTCCCCCTCTCTGATGCGTACGAGATGGTAAGCGTTACGAGGGTCCAAACTTAGTAAGAACCTGGCTCCCTGCAGAATCTCGAAGGCTGACGAACATAAGGGGAAGCGGATAACGATTCTTAACCGTTATGTCATTCAGCCCTCGATAATCCACGCAGGGGCGCAGAGTACCGTCCTTCTTCTTAACAAAGAAAAACCCCGCTCCGGCGGGAGAGGAAGAAGGCACCACGGTACCGGCGTCGAGAGAAACAGACAGATAATCCTCGAGAGCCTTACGTTCGGGAGCCGACAGAGAGTATAGTCTACCCCGAGGGGAGTGGTCCCCGGAAGGAGATCAATACAACAATCATAGAACCGGTGAGGAGGAAGGGAGCTGGCTCTGGACCGACTGAAGACCGTGCGCAGATAATGATATTCCTCGCGCACTCCTGTCAAATCACCAGGTTTCCTCCTGAGTAAGGGGGACAGAAGAAACAGGAGGGATAGCAGACATTAAACACTTCACATGACAAGAAACATTCCAGGATAGGATAGAATTACTTAGACCAATTATAGAAGGATTATGACATACTAGCCAGGGATGACCCAAAACAACAAGGTGTAAAAGGTGAACGAAAAATCAAAAAGGATGGTCTCACTGTGGTTACCAGATACTGTGAGGTTAAAGGTAGTGTCTCACATCTGATACTGGGGAGAATACTCCATCTAAGGGCGAACATGGGCGTGGGCTTCCCTAACTGTCTGAGAGGAATGTCATGTTTCCGAGCCCATGCTTCGTCCATAAAACAACCCTCAGCCCCAGAGTCTATCAAGGCACTGCAGGAAGCAGCCGAACCGGTCCAGCGTAGATGGACCGACAAGGTAGTACAGGATCTTGATGGAGAGACCTGAGTAGTAGCGCTCACCAAGTCCGCCCTCCGCTTCCTGATGAGCTCTGGCTTTTACTGGACATGACATGACAAAATGTCCAGCAGACCGCAATAGAAGGCAAAGGCGGTTGGTGATTCTCCGTTCCCTCTCCTTAGTCGAGATGCGAATACCTCCCAGCTGCATGGGCTCAGTCTCTGAAGCGGTGGAGAGAATGGTCGAGATGCGGAGAGGGAAACACCGTTAACGCCGAGCTCTTCTTCCACGAGCTCGGTGACGAAGATCTACCCGTCGTTCTATGCGGATGGCGAGTGCAATCAAAGAGTCCACCGCTGGAAGGAACCTCGCCGGGAGAGAATCTCATCTTAACCTCAGCGTGGAGCCCCTCCAGAAAAACGACGAGCAACGCCGGCTCTTCCAGTCACTGGATGCGCAAGAGTGCGAAACTCTATAGAGTAATCCGTTATGGATCGATCACCTTGACATAGGGAAGCCGGGCCCTGAAGCCTCCTTCCCAAAAACTGACACGATCAAAAAACCCGTATCATCTCCTCTTTAAAGTTCTGAAAAACGTTAGAACTCAGCCCTTGCCTCCCAGATAGCTGTGCCCACACTCCCGAGCCCGACCATGAAGGAGTGATATGACGTAAGCGATCCGAGCTCTCTCTCTTGAGTATGTGTTGGGGCTGGAGAGAGAACACAATATCACACTGGGTGAGAAGGAGCGACACTCAGTGGGCTGCCTTGAGTAACATGGTGGGTTATTAACCCTAGGTTCCGGAGACTCGAAGACCAGGAAGTAGCTGGTGCACGAGACGAAGACTCTGAAAACTGTCCTGAGAGATCGGAGACCTGACGCGGACAGGGTCTCAACGGCATGACGAGCAGCAGACATTCCTGCTCGTGTCTGCCGAGCATTGCTCCCATGGATCTCGAGCGGCAGTGTTGCGAGAATCCGTAGTCGCTGGGTCCATTCTTGGTCGGATTCTTTCTGTTATGCTGGTGAATGAGGACCCAAAAGCGACGTAATAGAAACAGAGTCTTTATCCAGTATTAAACAAATAATGATTCTCCTGGATATTATCGTGGTAATCCAAAACAGGAAACTGAAATCCTCTCGTCAATAGAGAGGAACGACTGGAGACGCGACCACAGACTGCAGGTCGCTTTAGGAAGGCACAGGCCGTAGCTTGACATAGACACCTGCTCACACGCAGCATATGAAGAAGGCAAAAAACCGACAGGGCGGAACAAGGACACAAGAACAGCAAACATCAAACCAGAATCCCGACAAGGACAGAAGCGGAAAACAGAGGGAGAAATAGGGACTCTAATCAGAGGGCAAAATAGGGGACAGGTGTGAAAGAGTAAATGAGGTTCGTTTAGGAGAATGAGAAACAGCTGGGAGCAGGAACGGAACGATAGAGAGAGAGAGCGAGAGAGGGAAAGAGGAAGGGGGAGAGAGAGGGATAGAAAGAGGGAAAGAACCTAATAAGACCAGCAGAGGGAAGCACAGGGACAAGACATGATGATCAAAGACAAAACATGACATTTAGAGTGTTTTCTATCATAATATGTCAATTATATGCATATTCTAGCATCTGGACCTGAGAAATAGWCCGTTTACCTTGGGAACGTTATTTTTCCAAACATAAAAATTCTGTCCCCTAGCTGAAAGAGGTTAAGAATGAACATATCAGACCAGAGAGACGTGGAGCTGCAGCTCACATCCAAAGTGGTTCGAACTCTGAACTCTCAACACGAGGTAGAGACGATAAAGTCACCTCCCGGACATCACTGGTACAGCTGATTAGCTGTCCTGAGTAAAGTATCTAGAAAAGAGAATTTAAGTGGGACCACTCTACTACTTTTCTCAAATCACCGTAGTACGCTACTCTCATCACCCCACTGAGAACCATCGACACGGCTGGTTAGCTTATCTTAAAGAATCATCTTCCAGAGCGAGTGGAAGTAGAGTGAGCTGTTCTGTTCAGGACTACACGACGGGTCGCCGGATGCTGGGCGACGGCAGAGGAGAGCAACGGTAGAAGATGGGTGTGGACCCCTTTTGAACAATCAGAGCCTAACAAGCGTGCCTCAGAAAGGACCAGCTAACCCCTTTCCAAGAAGGTCCGGTTAGGAGAAATACAATAAAAACCAAGGCAATTCCACGTAAATACATTCATGATTTCTTACTCCAAACGGGCGGCGGTATATGTGAAAAGTATACAATTACTGTAAGAGTAGTTTCTAAATGTACCAAAGTATGTCTCTGCCCCCCCATCTCTTTTGTAACAAGCCGCCATATTGTGTCCGATAGGGTTCTGTTTCTAATGTATTAAGTGTGTATGTTTATCCTGTGTTACCATTTAGTTAGCTAGTAAATAAATAATTAAACCAATTTGTGGAGTATTCAATCATAAGTAAGACTGGGTTTTTTGCAAATGCAGGAGGTTACGACTGTTCAGAATGATGATATGATACGAGGTTATCATTAATAAGTTGYCTGTTTATGGATGTAATAGGTAAAGACCTTTAGTGTTTAATTCGGGAGATGGTAACTCTTTAAGGAACCGCTCTCATGGTGCCCCAAATTCCTAACGAGTTAGTTGTTACTGATTATTAATCAGGTAACAATTAAACATAGTCAGATGATTAGATAAATAACAGTCATCAGATTAATTAAAGTAAAGTCACAACAAACCTATTTTGGTCCATTTAGTTAGTTAGTTTAGTTAGTCAATTAGTCTGTACAGTATATTATTCCCCCTGTGTCCTGATGTGAGTAATGAGGAGTCTGAGCCAAGTGAGCCTGGGAAGTTTTGCATAATGAAGAGGGAGAGAGAATGAAGCTGAGAGTGAGTGAGAGAGAGATGTGGGGAGTGTAGGGCAGAGACCGAGAGAGAGAGAGAGATGTGGGGAGTGTGGGGAGTGTGAGGCAGAGAGCAACTGAGAGAGAGATGTGGGGCTGAGAGTGAGTGGGAGAGATGTGGGCCTGAGAGTAGTGAGAGAGAGAGATTGTGGGGAAGTGGGGCTGAGAGAGAATGAGTGAGTGAGTGAGTGGTGAGGTGAGGTGAGTGAGTGAGTTGGCTGAGTGAGTGAGTTGAGTGAGTGAGTGAGTGAGTGAGTGATGAGTAGTGAGTGAGTGAGTGAGTGAGGAGTGAGTGAGTGAGTGAGTGAGTGAGTGAAGTGAGTGGAGTGTGAGTGTAGTGATGAGTGAGTGAGTGAGTGAGTGATGAGTGAGTGATGAGTGAGAGAGTGAGTGAGTGAGTGGTGAGTGAGTGAGAGCGAGTCAGAGAGATGTGGGGAGTGTGGAGCAGAGAGCGAGTCAGAGAGATGTGGGGAGTGTGGGGCAGAGACG
Source organism: Salvelinus sp. IW2-2015 (assembly GCF_002910315.2). Lineage (NCBI taxonomy): Eukaryota > Metazoa > Chordata > Actinopteri > Salmoniformes > Salmonidae > Salvelinus > Salvelinus sp. IW2-2015. The sequence goes on along the minus strand of NC_036857.1, from coordinate 5,063,550 downwards.
AGTAAGAGAGATGTGGGGAGTGTGGGGCAGAAAGCAAGTAAGAGAGATGTGGGAGTGTGGGACAGGGAGCGAGTAAGAGAGACATGGGGACTGTGGGACAGAGAGCAAGTAAGAGAGACGTGGGGAGTGTGGGGGCAGAGAGCGGGTCAGAGAGATGTGTGGCAGAAGAGCGAGTCAGAGAGATGTGGGGAGTGGGGGCAGGCGATTCAGATAGATGTTGGTAGTGTGGGGAGAGTGGGACAGAGCGAGTCAGAGAAATGTGTGGGGCCGGAGTGTGAGTAAGAGAGATGTTGGGAGTGTGGGGCAGAAAGCAAGTAAGAGAGACTGGGGAGTGGAGGACAGGGAGCGAGTAAGGAGGACATGGGGACTGTGGGAGCAGAGAGCAAGAAGAGAGACGTGGGGAAGTGTGGGGCAGAGAGCGAGTCAGAGAGATGTGGGGCAGAGAGCGAGTCAGAGAGAGTGGGGAGTGTGGGGCAGAGCGATTCAGATAGATGTTGGAGTGTGTGGCGGAGAGTGGGGCAGAGCGAGTCAGAGAGATGTGTGGGGCCGAGTGTGAGTAAGGAGAGATGTTGGAGTGTGGGCAGAGAGCGAGTCAGAAGATGTGGGGAATGTGGGGCAGAGAGCAAGTCAGAGATGTGGGGAGTGTGGGGCAAGAGAAGTGAGTCAGAGAGATGTGGGGTGTGTGGGGCGAAGAGAGCGAGAAGAAGAGATGTGGCATGGGGGCAGAAGCGAGGTAAGAGAGATGTGGGAATGTGGGGTAGAGAGCGAGTAAGAAGAGACGTGGGAGTGTGGGGACAGAGAGCGAGTAAAGAGAGAGTGGGAGTGTGGGCAGAGAGCGAGTCAGAGAGATGTGGGGCGAGAGCGAGTCAGAGAGTGTGGGGAGTGTGGGAAAGAAATTGGTAGAGATTGTGGGGGTGTGGGGCAGAGCGATTCAGAGAGATGTGTGTCTGGAGAGAATGTGGGAGAAGTGCGGGCAGAGCGAGTCAGAGCATGATGTTGGGGATGTGGGACAGAGAGCGAGTAAGAGAGATGTGGGAGTGTGGGGAGGTGTGGGCAGAGAGCGAGTCAGAGATATGTGGGGAGTGTGGGACAGAGAGCGAGTCAGAGAGATGTGGGGAGTGTGGGGGAGAATAATGTGGAGAGTGTGGGACAGAGACCGAGTCAGAGAGATGTGGGGAGTGTGGGGGAGAATAATGTGGAGAGTGTGGGACAGAGAGCGAGTCAGCTAGACAGATGCTGCAGACGTGTGTATTGTTTAAACCATCCTCCTGAATCTGTCTGTCTGTATCTCTGCCCACTCTCACAATCTGCACTGTCAGATCACCAAGACCCTCAGATGGAAGGTTGGGATGAGGGAGGAATCAAGTGATGAGGGTAAAACAGAGACAGGAATGGTGGACTGGTGGTTGTATAAAGGAATAGAGGAGTAAGAGGGTGCACAGAGAGAATTTTGGGAGGAGGAGGTAGGAAAGGAGGAAGAGGAGAGGAGAGGAGGAGGAGGAGGGGGATGACGGAAGAGGAGTGAGTGTTTTTGGGGGGAGAGCGGTGGAGAGCATTTTTGGAGAGGGTGAGAAGTAGGAGGAGGGAAAAGGGGAGGGACAGGGTATGTGATTACCGACTATCTATAAATATAACTTTTGGACTGTAGGTATGCTCTGTGTGGATCTGTGTAATCTGAGGGAAATATGTGTCTCTAATATGGTCATACATTGGGCAGGAGGTTAGGAAGTGCAGCTTAGTTTCCACCTCATTTTGTGGGCAGTGTGTACATAGCGTGTCTTCTCTTGAGAGCCAGGTCTGCCTACGGCGGCCTTTCTCAATAGCAAGGCTATGCTCACTGAGTCTGTACACAGTCAAAGCTTTTCTTAAGTTTGGGTCAGTCACAGTGGTCAGGTATTCTGCCAATGTGTACTCTCTGTTTAGGGCCAAACAGCATTCTAGTTTTCTCCGTTTTTTGTTAATTCTTTGCAATGTGTCAAGTAATTATCTTTTTGTTTTCTCATGATTTTGTTGGGTCTAATTACGTTGCTATCCTGGGGCTCTGTTGGGTCTGTTTGTGTTTGTGAACAGAGCCCCAGAACCAGCTTGCTTAGGGGACTCTTCTCCAGGTTAATTTCTCTGTATTTGATGGCTTTGTTTTGGAAGGTTTGGGAATCGTTTCCTTTGAGGTGGTTGTAGAAATGAACGTCTCTTMTCTGGATTTTGACAATTAGCGGGTATCGACCTTATTCTGCTCTGCATGTATTATTTGGTGTTTTACATTCTCTCTCGTTCTGTCGTCTCTATCTCTCAGTCTCTCTGTCTCTCTTCTCCTCTCTCTCTTCTCTCTTCTTTCTCTCTCTCTCTCTCTCTCTTCTCTTCTCTCCTCTCTCTCTCTCTCTCTCTCTCTCTCTCTTCTCTCTCTCTCTCTCTCTCTCTCTCTCTCGCTCTCTCTCCCTGTCTCTCTGTCATCTCTGTCTCTGTCTCTACTCTCGTCTCTCTGGTCTCGCCTCTCATCTCTCTGTTTCTCGCTCTCTCGTTCACTCTCTTTTTCTCTCTCTCTTGCTCTGTCTCTCTCTCTCTGTCTCTGTCTCTTTCTTTCTCTCTCCCTCTCTGGCTCTCTGTCCCTCTCTCTGTCTCTCTGTCACTATGACAGCAGAGCTTATAACACTGGGGTCATTTAAAACCATTAGCCTTCGCTCCACTGTTTAATTACAGGGTCTTTTTTTAACTTCCTCATTCACCCATTTAACATTAGAGGGAGAGGGCGGTGGAGAGGGAGAGGAGAGTGGATATAGATAGAGTGTGAGAGAGAGAGAGAAATAAGTAATTTTGTACAAAAAGCACATGCCCTCTGAAATGACATTTTAAAATGGTGTTTATGCGCCCTCCCATGTGCGTGTGTTACTCCCTGGTTTTTAGTTTCTGTTAGGGGAATGTTATTGCTCATCTGAATCTCCACTTATGAGCTATTTGCAGACTTCTGGCACTGGATTTAACTAGAGATTTTTCACCCCTGTAAACCATTCTCCCTTCTTCTCTATCTCAATCTCGTCCTTCAGCACACGTTTGTCTCTGTTTCTCCTTTATCCATCTCTCTCTCATTTCCTCTTACTCTCTCTCTCTCTTTATCCCATCTCTATTTTGGACAGTTAATCTCTGTGCCTGTGGATGTGTGGCTAGAGCAGGGAGAGAGAGACCCTTCATAACAATGTCTGAAATCAGAGCGACAGAGAGCTTCATCCCGGGGTGGAGTTTACCATGATTCTCTCTGTCCCAGCTAAAAACATCTGGGGGATTATCTGAGCTTTACAGACACAAACTCACACACTCACACAAACTCTCTCTCTCTCACACACACACACACACACACACACACACACACACACACACACACACACACACACACACACACACACACACACACACACACAAAGACACACACAGACAAATGCACACATGCAACACAGAGTCTAAAAGAGGTTGTCCTCATTCCTATCCCTCTTAGATGACTGACCTATGTTGCCTTAATGTACAGTATATCTGCAAGAATAGGATAGACTGGATGGCTGCTCCATCCTGATCTCTGATAGGCTAGGTGGAATGTTGTCATATTGATCTGATCTCTTCTTTCAGAGTCTAATGTTCCACTCATTTTATTTTACTGAGTTCCTTCACTCTGTAATTGTGTGGAACATTGTGCTGGATATTGCTGTCAAATCATTCTGCAGCCCCAGCTCTAATAAGGGCAGTAGCTATTCTCTGTCCTGTCAGAACAGTTTGGCTGTGGCTCCTCTAGGGCTGTGACGATACCAGTATCGCAATATTTTTTTCCATGGCAAAAATGAAAACACGTAGCAGACCGAACTCTTTGGTCCTATAAAAACCTACAGTATGTAAAATACTGTGTGCTTGGAAAGTACAGACATGTGATTCTGGATGACATCATAATGATGTTTGTTTCCAACATTAGGGCCGTTTTCCTGAAGAAGTTCTGCATCGTGTTTTGTTTCCTTGCCATGACAATTAACAATTTGGCTTCTTCTCTAGATATAAACTTAATTACCAATATATGACTCGCTCTCTCCCTTTATTTTTATCCACTAAATGAAACTGGACTTTCAAAGGTGGAAAGCTTACCCCTGTCCTTAGTTGGGAGAATACAATGAGTAAAAATGAATACGCTTCCCAAGTTTCTATATCTTTTTCAGTCTCACCTTGTTTCTACCATTCATTTTAATATGATTGGTAATATTACCCGAACACATTATTCTCATTGAATTATCTACTACTCTTTCTTCTCTCTTTCTTTTTCTTTCCTTTATAAACATTTTGTATGATATGTTTCTGTTATTATTTCGAAATTAAAAATAAATACAATTAGTCTGTTTTCTTGTTTTTATGTATTTTTTTTTATCTATACAGCACATTCGGAAAATATTCCGACCCTTTCACTTTTCCACATTTTGCTACGTTACAGCCTTATTCTAAAATGTATTAAATAAATAAAAATCCTCATCAATCTACACACAATACCCCATAATAACGAAGCAAAAACAGGTTTTAAGAAATATTTGCAAATGTATAACAACTAAAAAACAGAAATACCTTATTTACAAAAGTATTCAAACCCTTTGCTTTGACACTCGAGCTCAGGTGCATCCTGTTTCCATTGATCATCCTTGAGATGTTTTTACAAATTGATTGGAGTTCACCTGTGGTAAATTCAATTGATTGGACATGATTTGGAAAGACACACACCTGACTGTACAAGGGCCAACTGTTGACAGTGCATGTCAGAGCAAAAACTAAGTCATGAGGTCGAAGGAATTCCGTAGAGCGACGACACAGGATTGTGTTGAGGCACAGATCTGGGGAAGGGTACCAATTCATTTCTGCAGCATTGAAGGTCCCCAAAAACACAGTGTCCTCCATCATTCTTAATAGAATAAGTTTTGTACTACCACGACTCTTCCTAGAGCTGAGCAATCGGGGGAGAATGGCCTTGGTCAGGGAGGTGACCAAGAACTGGATGGTCACTCTGAAAGAGGTCAAGTGTTCCTCTGTGGAGATGGGAGAACCTTCCAGAAGGACAAACCATCTCTGCAGCCCTCCAACAATCAGGCCTTTGTGGTAGAGTGGCCAGACGGAAGCTACTCCATGGTAAAAGGCACTCGACAGCCCACTTGGAGTTTGCCAAAAGACACTTAAAGGACTCTCAGACAATGAGAAACAAGATTCTCTGGTGTGATGAAATCAAGATTGAACTCTTTGTCCTGAATGCCTCACGTCTGACGGAAACCTGTCACCATCCCTACGCTGAAGCATGGTGGTGGCAGCATCATGCGGTGGGGATGTTTTTCAGGGACTGGGAGACGAGTCAGGATGGAGGCAAAGATGGATGGAGCAAAGTACAGAGAGATCCTTGATGAACGCTCAGGACCTCAGACTGCGGCGAAGGTTCACCTTTCAACAGGACAACCCTAAGCACAAAGCCAAGACATTGCAGGACTGTCTTAGTGACAAGTCTCTGAATGTCCTTGAGTGGCCCAGCCAGAGTATGGACTTTAATCCAATCAACAATCTCCGGAGAGCCTTGAAAATAGATTTGCAGCGATGCTCCCAATCAAAACCGACAGAGTTTGAGAGGATTTGCAGAGAATAATGGGAGAAACTCCGACATACAGATGTGCCAAGCTAGTAGCGTCATACCCAAGAAGACTTGAGGCGGAATTCGCTGCCAAAGGTGCTCCAACAAAGTACTGGGTAAAGGGTCTGAATACTTATGTAAATGTGATATTTCCATTTTTTATTTTTAAAGTCTAGGGGTCTGAATACTTTCCAAATGCACTGTATATTTACATAAAATATATTTTAGATTTTAGATTCTTCAAAGTAGCCACCCTTTTCCTTGATTACAGCCTTACATACTCTTGGCATTCTTTCATATGCTGAGCACTTGTTGGCGGCTTTTCTTTCACTCTGCGGTCCAATTTATCCCAAACCATCTCAATTGGGTTGAGGTCGGGTGATTGTGAAGACCAGGTCATCTGATGTAGCACTCAATCACTCTCCTTCTTGGTCAAATAGCCCTTACACAGCCTGGAGGTGTGTTGGGTCATTGTCCTGTTGAAAAACAAATGATAGTCCCACTAAGCGCAAACCAGATGGGATGGCGGATCGCTGCAGTGTGCCTTGACTTCTAAATAAATCACAGACAGTTTCACCAGCAAAGCATCCCAACAGCATCACACCTCATGCTCCATGCTACACAGCGCGTACCACACATACGGAGATCATCCGTTCACCTACTCTGCATCTCACAAAGACACAGCGGTTGGAACCAAAACTCTTAAAGGACTCAGACCAAAGGACAGATTTCCACCGCTCTAATGTCCATTGCTCATGTCTTTTTGGCCCAAACAAGTCTCTTCTTATTATTGGTGTCCTTTAGTAGTGGTTTCTTTGCAGCAATTCATCCATGAAGGTCTGATTCACGCAGTCTCCTCTGAACAGTTGATGTTGAGATGTGTCTGTTACTTGAACTCTGTGAAGCATTTATTTGGGCTGCAATTCCTGAGGCTGGTAACTCTAATGAACTTATCCTCTGCAGCAGAGGTAACCCTGTGGCGGTCCCCATGAGAGCCAGTTTCATCATAGCGCTTGATGGTTTTTGTGACCGCACTTGAAGTAACTTTCCGCATTAACTGACCTTCATGTCTGAAAGTTATGATGGACTGTTTCTCTTTGCTTGTTCGAGCTGTTCTTTCCATAATATGGACTTGGTATTTTACCAAATAGGGCTATCTTCTGTATACCAACCCTACCATGTCACAACCAACTAATTGGCTCAAACGCATGACGAAGGAAATAAATTCATCAAATTAACGTTTTACAAGGCACACCTGTTATTTGAAATACATTACTACCTTATAATACCTCAAACTACCTCAAAATACATTACCACCTCATAATACATTACTACCTCATAATACATTACTACCTCATGATACATTACTACCTCATAATACATTACTACCTCATGAAGCTGGTTGAGAGAATGCTAAGAGTGTGCAAAGCTGTTATCAAGGCAAAAGGTGGCTACTTTGAAGAATCTCAAATATTAAATATATTTTGATTTGTTTAATACTTTTTTAGTTACTACATGATTCGATATGTGTTACATATATATATATATATGTATATACTATATGTATATGTGATTTTTTTTAAATTTATTTTTATTTATTTTACCAGGTAAGTTGACTGAGAACACGTTCTCATTTGCAGCAACGACCTGGGGAATAGTTACAGGGGAGAGGAAGGGGATGAATGAGCCAATTGTAAACTGGGGATTATTAGGTGACCGTGATGGTTGAAGGGCAAGATTGGGAATTTAGCCAGGACACCGGGGTTAACACCCCTACTCTTACGATAAGTGCCATGGGATCTTTAATGACCTCAGAGAGTCAGGACACCCGTTTAACGTCCCATCCGAAAGACGGCACCKTACACAGAGCAGTGTCCCCAATCACTGCCCTGGGGCATTGGGATCTTTGTTTAGACCAGAGGAAAGAGTGCCTCCTACTGGCCCTCCAACACCACTTCCAGCAGCACCTGGTCTCCCATCCAGGGACTGACCAGGACCAACCCTGCTTAGCTTCAGAAGCAAGCCAGCAGTGGTATGCAGGGTGGTGTGCTGCTGGCGATTGGATGTTTATGTGATGGGACAATATGGACAGCATATGGATAGACTATGTAGTATATCTGAAGAGTAGTATATGTACAGCAATAGATAAATAGGATAGGCCTAGACTAGAATACAGTATATACATACATATGAAGTGGGTAAAACGGTATGTAAAACGGTATTAAAGTGACCAGTGTTCCATGACTATGTACATAGGGCAGCAGCCTCTAAGGTGCAGGGTAGAGTAACCGGGTTGTAGCCGGCTAGTGACAGTGACTAAAGTTCAGGGCAGGGTACTGTGGTGGTGACTACAGTCTGATGGCTTTGAGATGGAAGCTGTTTTTCAGTCTCTCYGTCCCAGTTTTAATGCACCTGTACTGACCTCACCTTCTGGATGGTTACGGGGTGTACAGGCTGTGGCTCGGGTGGCTGAGGTCCTTGATGATCTTCTTGGCCTTCCTGTTACACCAGGTGCTGTAGATGTCATGGAGGGCAGGCAGTGTGCTCCTGGTGATGCGTTGGGCAGACCGCACCACCCTCTGGAGAGCCCTGCTGCTGCGGAAGGTGCATTTGCCGTATCAGGGGGTGATACAGCATCCTGTCTAGCATCCTGTAGACAGGATGCTCTCTCAATGGTGCTTCTAAATAGATGTTCCTTGCTAAATCTGCTTATATATATATATATTGTCTCATTTATAACATGCTGCCATTACTTATTTTCAAACCATGATACACGAAGGCCTATGCACGTTATAATATTATTAGATTTTTTTTGTATGGTTTTTTTTCTCCCTGGGATGGGAAAGGAGGGTTGGACTGGGGTAGGTGGGATGGAGGGATGGAGCTGTTCTTTGTAAAATAAAATAAAAAATMTATCAATGCTGCAATTGTAGATTTGAAATCTGTCTCTTGCCCTTCATCTACACTGATTAAAGTGGATTTAACCAGTGTCATCAATAAAGGATCATATCATTCTCCTGGATTCACCTGGTCAGTCCATGTCAGGGATATTCAACTCTTACACTACTTGGTCCGGAGCCTGATGGTTTTCTGTCCTACCTAATAATTACCTGCACACAGATGGTGTCCCAGGTCTAAATCTTTAGTTACAGAGTAGAGTACTCTATTTGTCTGGGGAATCATTAGTTACAGAGTAGCGTACTCTATTTGTCTGGGGAATCATTAGTTACAGAGTAGCGTACTCTATTTTGTCTGGGGAATCATTAGTTACAGAGTAGCGTACTCTATTTGTCTGGGAATCGTTAGTAAGAGTAGCGTACTCTATTTGTCTGGGGAATCGTTAGTTACAGAGTAGCGTACTCTATTTGTCTGGGGAATCATTAGTTACAGAGTAGCGTACTCTATTTGTCTGGGGAATCATTAGTTACAGAGTAGCGTACTCTATTTGTCTGGGGAATCATTAGTTACAGAGTAGCGTACTCTATGTGTCTGGGGAATAGTTAGTTACAGAGTAGCGTACTCTATTTGTCTGGGGAATCGTTAGTTACAGAGTAGCGTACTCTATGTGTCTGCGGATATCGTTAGTTACAGAGTAGCGTACTCTATTTGTCTGGGGAATCGTTAGTTACAGAGTAGCGTACTCTATGTGTCTGGGGAATCTTAGTTACAGAGTAGCGTACTCTATGTGTCTGGGGAATCGTTAGTTACAGAGTAGCGTACTCTATTTGTCTGGGGAATCGTTAGTTACAGAGTAGCGTACTCTATGTGTCTGGGGAATCGTTAGTACAGAGTAGCTTACTCTATTTGTCTGGGGAATCGTTAGTTACAGAGTAGCGTACTCTATGTGTCTGGGGAATCTTTAGTTACAGAGTAGCATACTCTATTTGTCTGGGGAATCATTAGTTACAGAGTAGCGTACTCTATGTGTCTGGGGAATCGTTAGTTACAGAGTAGAGTACTCTATTTTTATGGGGAATCAATGGTTATAGAGTAGAGTACTCTATTTTTCTGGGGAATCACTGGTTACAGAGTAGAGTAATCTATTGGTCTGGGGAATCAATGGTTATAGAGTAGCGTACTCTATTTGTCTGGGGAATCATTGGTTATAGAGTAGAGTACTCTATTGGTCTTGGAGAGTGCTCCCATCCACGCTGCACTGAAATCACTCTATTCCTATTGTTTCACATTCTCTGGTAATTATGTCCATGTTTCAATGATTCAACAACATTTCGCTGTTTAAAAAAATAGTAATGAAAGACTTAATAGTTCGCTCCAAGGGGTTGCAAAAACATAGCCTAGTGGTGAGAGAGGGGACCCAGCAAACGGAGGGTTACTAGTTRGAATCCCTTACGGGAATTATRTGGTGGGAAGTGAGCTGGCAACCAGAGGGTTGCTGGTATCAAATCCTAGATGCCCTTGAGCAAGGCACTTAATCCCCCAAAACAACAGTGTGCATTCAGGAAGTATTTAGACCCCTCGACTTTTTCCACATGTTGTTACGTTACAGCCTTATTTAAAAATGTATTAAAATGTATTTTTCCTTATCAATCTACACACAACACCCCATAATGACAATGAAAACAAGATTTGTTGCGAATGTTTTACAAATAAAAACTGAAATATCACATTTAAATAAGTGTTCAGACCCTTTACTCAGTACTTTGTTGAAGCACCTTTGGCAGCAACTACGGCCTTGAGTCTTCTTGGGTAAGACGCTACAAGCTTGGCACACCTGTATTTGGGGAGTTTCTCCCATTCTTCTCTGCAGATCCTCTCAAGCTCTGTCAGATTGGATGGGGAGCGTCGCTGCACAGCTATTTTCAGATCTCTCCAAAGATTTATGATCGGGTTCAAGCCCAGGCTCTGGCTGGGCCACTCAAGGACATTCAGAGACTTGTCCCGAAGCCACGCCTGCATTGTCTTGGCTGTGTGCTTAAGGTGGTTGTTCTGTTGAAAGTTGAACCTTCACCCCAGTCTGAGGTCCTGAGTGCTCTGGAGCAGGTTTTCATCTTTCCCTCGATCCTGACTAGTCTCCCAGTCCCTGCCGCTGAAAAACATCCCCACAGCATGATGCTGCCACCACCATACCTCACCGTAAGGATGGTGCCAGACAATGAGCGATGCCTGGTTTCCTCCAGACGTAATGCTTGGCATTCAGGCCAAGAGTTTAATCTTGGTTTCATCAGACCAAAGAATCTTGTTTCTCATGGTCTGAGAGACCTTTGGAGTGCTGCAGAGATGGTTGTCCTTCTGGAAGGTTCCCCCATCTCCACAAAATAACTCTGGAGCWCTGTCAGAGTGACCATCAGGTTCTTGCTCACCTCCCTGATCAAGGTCCTTCTCCCCCGATTGCTCAGTTTGGCTGGGCAGCCAGCTCTAGGAAGAGTCTTGGTGGTTCCAAATTTCTTCCATTTAAGAATGATGGAATCCACTGTGTTCCACAAAAAATGTTGTTACCCTTCCCCAGATCTGTGCCTCAACAGAATCCTGTCTCGGTGCTCAATGGACAACCAATGGCTTGGTTGCACTGCCAACAGTAGGACCTTATATAGGCAGGTGTGTGCCTTTCCAAATCATGTCCAATCAATTGGATTTACCAAAGGTTGACGCTAATCAAGTTGTAGAAGCATCTCAAGGATGATCAATGGAAACATCATGCACCTGAGCTCAATTTTGAGTCTCATAGCAAAGGGTCTGAATACTTATGTAAATAAGGAATTAAAGTTTTTTATTTGTAATACATTTGCACAAATTTCAAAAAACCTGTTTTTGCTTTGTCATGATGCGATATTGTGTMTAGATTGATGAGGGATAATCAATTTTAAAATAAGCCTGTAATGTAACAAAATACAATGAAAGGGAAGGGGTCTGAATACTTTCCGAATGCACTGTATGTGTGTCTTTCGGAGYGGTTAAAAGCGGAAGTCAAATTCGGGTTGGACCTTGTGTGTAATTGACTAATAAAGTGATCTTAATCTGTCTCCGTGAGTGAGTTGGTTTTAATGATTCTGTGTGCATGTAAGCATTGTGTTGATGGAAGTGTAGTACGCTGTGGTTTTAATGACTCTATGTGTGCATGTAAGCATTGTGTTGATGGAAGTGTAGTAGCTGTGGTTTTAATGACCTATGTGTGCATGTAAGCATTGTGTTGATGGAAGTGTAGTACGCTGTGGTTTTAATGACTCTATGTGCATGTAAATTGTGTTGATGAAGTAGTAGTACGCTGTGGTTTTAATGACTCTATGTGCATGTAAGCATTGTGTTGATGGAAGTGTAGTACCTGTGGTTTTAATGATCTATGTGTGCATGTAAGCATTGTGTTGATGGAAGTGTAGTACGCTGTGTTTAATGACTCTATGTGCATGTAAGCATTGTGTTGATGGAAGTGTAGTACGCTGTGGTTTTAATGACTCTATGGTGCATGTAAGCATTGTGTTGATGGAAGTGTAGTACGCTGTTTTTTTAATGACTCTATGTGCATGTAAGCATTGTGTTGATGGAAGTGTAGTACGCTGTGGTTTTAATGACTCTGTGTGCATGTAAGCATTGTGTTGATGGAAGTTAGTACGCTGTGGTTTTAATGACTCTATGTGCATGTAAGCATTGTGTTGATGGAAGTGTAGTACGCTGTGGTTTTAATGACTCTAGTGTGCATGTAAGCATTGTGTTGATGGAAGTGTAGTACGCTGTGGTTTTAATGACTCTAGTGTGCATGTAAGCATTGTGTTGATGGAAGTGTAGTACGCTGTGGTTTAATGACTTTGTGTCATGTAAGCATTGTGTTGATGGAGTGTAGTACGCTGTGGTTTTAATGACTCTATGTGCATGTAAGCATTGTGTTGATGGAAGTGTAGTACGCTGTGGTTTTAATGACTCTGTGTGCATGTAAGCATTGTGTTGATGGAGTGTAGTACGCTGTGGTTTTAATGACTCTATGTGCATGTAAGCATTTGTGTTGATGGAAGGTAGTACGCTGTGTTTTTAATGACTCTATGTGCATGTAAGCATTGTGTTGATGGAAGTGTAGTACGCTGTGGTTTTAATGACTCTAGTGTGCATGTAAGCATTGTGTTGATGGAAGTTAGTACGCTGTGGTTTTAATGACTCTATGTGCATGTAAGCATTGTGTTGATGGAAGTGTAGTACGCTGTGGTTTTAATGACTCTATGTGTGCATGTAAGCATTGTGTTGGGATGAAGTGTAGTACGCTGTGGTTTTAATGACTCTGTGTGATGTAAGCATTGTGTTGATGGAGTGTAGTACGCTGTGGTTTTAATGACTTCATTGTGCATGTAAGCATTGTGTTGATGGATGTGTAGTACGCTGTGGTTTAATAGACTCTATGTGCATGTAACACATTGTGTTGATGGAGGTGTAGTACGCTGTGGTTTAATGACTCTATGTGTGCATGTAAGCATTGTGTTGATGGAAGTGTAGTACGCTGTGGTTTTAATGACTCTTGTGTGCATGTAAGCATTGGTTTTGATGGAATGGTAGTACGCTGTGGTTTAATGACTCTATGGTGCATGTAAGCATTGTGTTGATGGAAGTGTGTAGTACGCTGTGGTTTTAATGACTCTATGTGTGCATGTAAGCATTGTGTTGATGGAATGTAGTACGCTGTGGTTTTAATGACTCTGTTGTGCATGTAAGTATTGTGTTGATGGAAGTGTAGTACGCTGTGGTTTTAATGACTCTATGTGCATGTAAGCATTGTGTTGATGGAAGTGTAGTACGCTGTGGTTTTTGCTCATGACCTTAGTCAGTTGATTGAATTTGTTGCCTTTGTTGTCACACACTGCAGTAACATACATTATATACTGTATGTGTACATTATGAATTCAAAGCATGTACACGTGTCGGCCTTGTAACGTTCGTGTAGTTTATATGTGCAATCACAAGGAATGGATGGAGGAGAAACATTGCATATCATTTCAAGGAGTGTTGTTTTCACTATAACCCCCATAAAGATGCATGGAATTGTGAATCGTCTGAGAATAAGAACATCACACTATCTCTTTGAGTTATCCCTCCCAGCTCTACTATCTCTTTGAGTTATCCCTCCCAGCTCTACTATCTCTTTGAGTTAACTCTCCCAGCTCTCGATGTGAACTGAACAGGAGATGGCTTCCCTGCAAACACATTCCTCAATGCTTTCTATTTCGATGAATGTTCCATTTAAATGGCCATCATCTAGTGTCATGATACAGTAATAAGTTTGGTGTTATGACCAGCTTTGAGGCAAAAAGGCTGTGTTGTTCATAACGGTTGGCTTGTCACATTGTATTTCAAGGTGAATGGCATCGATTACCATTATAGTCCTTCAATTTGAAAAGAGCTAGACATTACTTATTTAATTGTGGACTGTGTGTGGCTACATAATCACACYAAGCTCTCTTTTAACAAATTAGATTAGTGAACTCTTCACACATCAGCACCCTGGACCTCTCAATTCAATCACAACCAAGTCAAATCAGCAGTGAACGTCACAGCAGGGATACCTTAGGCATACCAGAGTAGCAACACGCGCAGATGCATACGCTCGCAACTGTTGGGCGGCTCCTGTGTTGTACTCCGACATGGCATGTCATATCTATTTAGATAAGTTCAGCCCATCCTTTTATTTCCTATAGGTTACTGTTCCAGGGGAAATTGATTTAGTGTCGTGTCTTTGGCTATGCCAGATTAATTAGTATGACATGCTATTCTATAAAATAATTTCTCCGTAATTAATATCACCTGATTGAACTAATCATGTAAATGTAATTAACTAGAGAGGGACACCACAAAATAATATTTATAGAGCTGTTATCTTCCGAATAAACTCTTAAAYATTTAGTAATATTTTACGTCAATAGCAGTCAAAATTAATCGTCATCTCATTCAGTCTCATATTCTGAAAGTTGTAAATTCTTGGTTATCTGCAAGAATCCTGGCTAACAAGTTGAATCAGCAATACAAAATTGGGTTTAATTATTTATTTACTAAATACCTAACTAATCACACAGAATCACACATACACAATTAAATCATAACTTGATTACAAATTGCCGTCATAAAGGAAAACGTCCCTAGGCGGCGGAACAGATATGACAGCTTGTTACACACAAGAAAAGGGGCGGGATTTTAGTGAAAGAGCGGGAGACTGGCAGAGGCGAAGCTGTGCTATCGTAAATACAGTATCGTATGCATTCTAAATTACCGCCCATTTGGAAAAGGAAAATGCAATAAAATATTTACTCTGAGCTGCGCTTCAGTAGGTTGGTGGTAGATGGAAGACCGTATCGCCAACCCGAGTCCTCTGTCCTTTGAAGAATGTCTCTGGTGGTCACTGGATACGTTGGAGTAAACGTCGTGTAGTAGACGGGATACTCTGACGTGTCCTTCCTAACCTGCGTTGTGCAGCTGTTGCTAACTCAACGGCTAGGAGGTATCACTTCTGTAGTGAATACGAGTTCAAGTTCATACCATTACAACCAAAGTCCATGCTGATGTTGGCTTAGTTCTGTAGTTATTATCTGAACCATTCTGACATCGGATCGTCATCCTAATGTACCCGGAACAGAAAGTTATATTTTTTGTCAATGGCTTATATAGTGGAGGGAGAGGGGTGTGTCTGAAAAGTTAATAACCATGCCTCTTCACAGGGGGCGGGCCACTGTTTGAGCAAGAGGCCCCAAACTTATGAACACCAAATCTCTCATTTGGAAGCTTAAAATTACATTTCATTCTCTTCACAAATAATTTCATATTCAAACATTTGAATTAAAACAACAATTCCATGTGAATCCAATATCTCTGAGGTTTAGACTTTCCACAGTAGAGTTTATGTCATTCTATCATTGATGAGAKTGTGTCAGAGGGCAACCGAACTGACATAATATACCTTAAGTACCACCGCATATGTTCAGTTGGTCGGATTACCAGAAGATAGTTCATTTCCCCCCAACTTCTGATGTTCCCAGAATCTCTATGTTAACCAAGGGGTTTTCTTATGTCACATCAGTAGGGAAGAGGAACGGGGGAGGGGGGAAAGAGGTATTTATGACTGTCATAAACCTACCCCCAGGCCAACGTCATGACAGTGGGGTACACACACACACACAATGCAACACTTATTTTCTCAGCTCACCAACCAATTTCCTCAGGAAGACAAAAGAAGCAATAGGGGGAGGAACTGTATGAGGAAATAGAGTGTTGTGTCTCAGGAGGCTGGTGGTGAAACCTACAGTATGTTGTTTTATATTGAAAAGAGAAAGAGGTGATAGGGTAACCACAGATGCTGACAGACCCTGCACTGACGCCTCCTGTGTTCATTTCACGGTCTGTTTTGTTATTCATTTAGTTTAAAGCAAATAAAGAAGAAAAGATGGAGGAACAGGGTTTATGTTAATAACCTTTTACTGCAGTGGGTTAAATTAGGGTCACACAGAGTGTTCCTTAGTAGTCTTAAACAAATCTACTTTGAAAGAAATGTATACACCTCACACACATGGTTATGGGCTTTTAAAAAAGAAGACTCTTGTACCATGTCAGATATAGAGTTGAAATGTATTACATTTTGCTTTTGCATCCCATTATTATTATATACAATGCAATATAATAAATATAATGGAACCGTTTGACATAGAAACACCATCTTTTCGCAGTAATAAATAAATATGTGATTTATTATTAAATTATGAAAAATATGAATAACATTCCACCCATGAGGCCACTGGGTCATTTGACTGCAGGACAGGGCTACACAGGCCGTCAAAGCCTTTATGAGAAGCTGCCCATCTTCTTGTGAATGACAACATAAACAACAACAAGTAAGCAGTTTACTCCCAATGTATTCTAGATGTACTTATTCCATGTTGATGTACACTCTGTGAAAAAAGGGATCTATAGGGGTTCTTTGGCTGACTCATAGGAGAACCTTTTCGGTTCCAGGTAGAACCATTTTGGTTTCCATGTAGAACCCTCTGTGGAAAGGGTTCTAGATGGAACCCAAAGGGATCCTACACAACACGTGTAGACCTTACAGTGAAATGCTTACTTACAAACTCTTAACCAACGATGCAGTTTTAAGAAAATACTTAAAAAATACAAATAAAAAGTAAGCGATAATAAAAACAAATAATTAAAGAGCAGCAGTGAATAACAATAGCGGGGCTATATACAGGGGGTACAGATACAGAGTCAATGTGTCAATGTGCGGGGAACCGGTGTCGAGGTAATTGAGATAATTATGTACATGCAGGTAGGGTTGTTAAAGTGGCTATGCATAGATAATAACAGAGAGTAGTAGCAGCGTGCGGGGGGGAAAATAGACTGGGTAGCCATTTGATTAGCTGTTCAGGAGTCTTATGGCTTGGGGGTAGAAGCTGATTAGAAGCCTCTTGGTCCTAGACTTGGTGCTCCGGTACCGCTTGCCGTGCGGTAACAGAGAGAACAGTCTATGACTAGGGTGGCTGGAGTCTTTGACGATTTTTAGGGCCTTCCTCTGACACCGCCTGGTATAGAGGTCCTGGATGGCAGGAATCTTGGTCCCGGTAATGTACTGGGCTGTTTGCACTACCCTCTGTAGTGCCTTGCGGTCGGAGGCCGAGCAGTTGCCATATCAGGCAGTGATGCAACCAGTCAGGATGCTCTTGATGGTGCAGCTGTAAAACCTTTTGAGGATCTGAGGACCCATGCCAAATATTTTCAGTCTCCTAAGGAGAAATAAGTTCTGTCGTGTCCTCTTCACGACTGTCTTGGTGTGCTTGGACCATGTTAGTTTGTTGTTGATGTGTACGCCAAGGAACTTGAAGCTCTCAACCTGCTCCACTCCAGCCCCGTCGATGTGAATGGGGGTGTGCTCGGTCATCTTTTTCCTGTAGTTCACAATCATCTCCTTTGTCTTGATCACGTTGAGGGATAGGTTGTTGTCCATGCACCACACAGCCAGGTCTCTGACCTCCTCCCTATTGGCTGTCTCATCGTTGTCAGTGATCAAGCCTACAACTGTTGTGTCATTAGCAAACTTAATGATGGTGTTGGAGTCGTGCCCGGCCGTGCAGTCATGAGTGAAGAGGGAGTACAGGAGGGGACTGAGCACGCACCCCTGAGGGGCCCCTGTGTTTGAGGATCAGTGTGGCGGATGTGTTGTTACCTATCCTTACCACCTGGGGGAGGCCAGTCAGGAAGTCTAGGATCCAGTTGCAGAGGGAGCTGTTTAGTCCCAGGGTCCTTAGCTTAGTGATGAGCTTTGAGGGCACTATAGTGTTGAACGCTGAGCTGTAGTCAATGAATAGCATTCTCACATACTTTTTCCTTTTGTCCAAGTGGGAAAGGGCAGTGTGAAATGCAATAGAGATTGCATCATCTGTGGATCTGTAGGTGCGGTATGCAAATTGGAGTGGGTCTAGAGTTTCTTGGATAATGGTGCTGATGTGAGCCATGACCAGCCTTTCAAAGCACTTCATGGTTACAGACGTGAGTGCTACGGGTCYGTAGTCATTTAGGCAGGTTACCTTAGTGTTCTTGGGCACAGGGACTATGGTGGTCTGCTTGAAACATGTTGGAATTACAGACTCAGACAGGGAGAGGTTGAAAATGTCAGTGAAGACACTTGCTAGTTGGTCAGAGCGTGTTCGGAGTACACGTCCTGGTAATCCGTCTGGCCCACTTCCGTGTTGTGGAAGTAAACTGCTTACTTTTTCTCATTGACTACTTTTTCAATGTAAATAGCTCATTGGATTGTGGTAGTAATATAGTGACATTTAAAGTCAGTAGTAGGCAGTAAAAGTCCGTGGCTGTTATTGTAGCTTGTTGTGTTATGCTGGTGAATGAGGACCCAAAAGCGACGTAATAGAAACAGAGTCTTTATTCCAGTATCAAACAAACAATGATTCTCCTGGATATATCAAAGGTAAATCCAAAACAGGAAACTGAAATCCTCTCGTCAGTAGAGAGGAACGACTGGAGACGCGACCACTGACTGCAGGTCGCTTCAGGAAGGCACAGGCCGTAGCTGACATAGACACCTGCTCACACGCAGCATCTGAAGAAGGCAAAAACACGACGAGGAGAGGAGTTGTCGTGTTTTTGCCTTCTTCAGATGCTGCGTGTGAGCAGGTGTCTATGTCAGCTACGGCCTGTGCCTTCCTGAAGCGACCTGCAGTCAGTGGTCGCGTCTCCAGTCGTTCCTCTCTACTGACGAGAGGATTTCAGTTTCCTGTTTTGGATTTACCTTTGATATATCCAGGAGAATCATTGTTTGTTTGATACTGGAATAAAGACTCTGTTTCTATTACGTCGCTTTTGGGTCCTCATTCACCAGCATAACATGTTGTCTTAGCTTAGGCCTTATCTGGCTGGAATTAGTCCCTCTCATGTGTCTGTGCCTGGGTGGGTGCGTGCGTACGTTCGGTTGTAATGATATGTTGTGCAATATGTCTTGGCTTTGGCCCCTGGATAGAGGTATACAGTGAACTTCTGAACAAGGACCAGAGGCTTTGTCACACAGCAGAACTAATTTAACCCCATTACTCCTCTCCTCCCTTGTATGTATCTGACACCACAAATAAAGTTCTCTCTCTCTTTCTAGATGGGAAATGCCTCTGAAACATCTTTGTTCGCTGACACATCTTCGTTCCTTTCTACCATCTCTAAAGAACATGACATCCTCATGGGGACCATCTATGCCATATTTGGTGAGTCTTTCTCCTGGTGTGTTTACCAGCTTTCACAACACTGCGGTTCATAGTATGCTCCGAGTTCAGTTGTGGAAAAATAACTTGAAAGATATACAAAGATAAAAGTCTAAGAAGAGGGATCGCAAAACAATGCCTTTCATTTCATTGCTTTTGTCCACTATTGGCAGTGTTTCATCTTGATTTACTGGATGCCTTGAAGCTCTCTACGGTATGTGCACTCTGCCATTTTACTTTTCAGTCTTGTTAAAACTCTAATTGTGTGTCTCAGGTGTTTTCTCACTGGTGGGGAATGGGATATTGCTGTTTGTGGCCTACCGGAAGAAGTCCTCCCTGAAGCCGACTGAGTTCTTTGTTATAAACCTCTCCGTCAGTGACCTCGGAATGACCATCTCTCTCTTCCCCATGGCCATCTCATCAGCCTTCGCACACAAGTGAGTGTCCACACTCCTTTACCATCCACTCCTCTGCTCATCAACCCTTACTTCTCCCATCCCCTTCCCCTTTCAAATCAAATCAAATCTCCCTTCTTCCATTCTTGAGGTTATTCAGTGTATGTGTGCTGCTGTGTTTTTTTATGCCCTCACACATGTAGACAGACAGATAGACGGAGAGAGAATATAAAAACGTGAAATTAAAAGGTCACCTGTGAGACACAACTGTTTTAATAGTCATAAATATATATATCCACTCTCTCTTGTACTCCAGGTAGTGTCAGCCATGTGGGGCCTCTGGCCTCAGACACTGAAAAAGTGAGAGAAATGGTCTCTGAATATCTATCGAATAAATGACTAGTCTCTCTGTATCTCTCTCTCTCTGTATCTCTCTCTCTCTGTATCTCTCTCTCTCTCTGTATCTCTCTCTCTCTGTATCTCTCTGTATCTCTCTCTCTCTGTATCTCACTCTCTCTCTCTCTCTCTCTCTCTCTCTCTCTCTCTCTCTCTCTCTCTCTCTCTCTCTCTCTCTCTCTCTCTCTCTCTCTCTCTCTCTCTCTCCAGGTGGCTGTTCAGTGATGTTACATGTTTAAGCTATGCCTTCTGTGGGGTTTTGTTTGGACTAGCCAGTCTCACCAACCTCACAGTGTTGTCATCTGTGTGCTGGCTTAAGGTCTGCTGTCCCAGCTATGGTAAGTGAATGCAAAACCTTGACCTCTAACCCTGATCCTTGATCACTAACCATAACTTTGATCCCAATATTAACTGACCCCAGCCCCTCTAGCACACCTTTCAGTGTATTGGGATGGTTGGAGTTGGGACTGAAAAATAGACTCTGAAAATGTATTATCACTAACCTGCACACTCTCTTTCAGATTTGTACTTTCCTCCCAGACATCCAAGCCTCAGGAACAGTTGTGGTAGGTTTGGAGGTAGGGAGGGGTTAGGCCACATTGCCAGCATCTCCGAAGCTGGATAGACTGGCAGAGTGGAGGGCAACCAAGAGGTTAAGGGTCATAAGTAAAAGGTTAGAGTTCCCTCAACTATTTGCTATTGTGCAGAAGATCAACTCCTCTCCGAAGTAGGAAGTAATTAACAGAGTTAAAGTGTAGAGGGGGAAGTATGATTCAAGGACACTCTTAAGACATGTCACTTTGGGACAGTGAGAAACCTATTTACTGGGTGAAGCCATTAAGTCACCGAGCATCCACTTGCCTTAGCAGCTAATTAGAATGTATTCGACCGTACATTACAGAGGGGTGTTAAGATAATAAGGTCTGGCTAATCACTAGTGATTACCGTTCCGTATTACAACTGTAGGGATTAACGTTCAATTCTCAGAGACAGACAGACACAATGCTGATCTAGCTTTGTCTGTTTAGCACACATAGGGTGTGTTTACACAGACAGGCCAATTCTGATATTATTTTTACTAATTGGTCTTTTGACGAATCAGATCAGATCTTTTCACATTAGATCTTTTTCAGAGCAGATCTGATTGGTCAAAAGACCAATTAGTGAAAAAAATAACAGAATTGGGCTGCCTGTGTAAATGAAACCATACACATCATGCTCACATACACATGCACTTATGTAATGGATGGTGCGAAGAAAACGTTGAGCTACAAAACGGACAAAAAAGAGTATTGAAGGGCATTAGTAGTGTGCTATGTTGTCGTCTCTTTTAAGCTTTGAGAAAAAGTAGAGTGAGTGTGAATACACAAATTAATCTACTAAAGTCCATTAAAAGTTATCATTAGCTTTTCTCCCCCATCGTCTTGTATGTATGTGCGCACGCGCGCATGTGTGTGTCTGTGTGTTATTGGATAAATTAGTATCAAGAGTACATTCACTAATGAGTAGGATTAATTTGTGCCACTCAYGCTTCTAAAGATCTGCTTAGGCAATTACAAACATGTGAGCACACATACAAACCGATGGGGGAGAACAGCTGCCAAAACTTTTTTTTTTTAATTCTCCTTAGTAGATTAATTTTCAACTTCAAATCTCATCAACCCTCATGAAGAGCATCCATTGTGCAACWAGCTAATATTATAAATAAACAATTCTCAAAACCTTCACTCACTCACAAAATTTCTCGTTAAATCATCAATACGTTGTCAGAACAACACAGCCAAGTCATGATTAATAAAATAAATATATATGTATAGTGCTTAATTGGTCAGCAATTTGTAGTTTGATTTATGTAACTTAATTATGTTGACTTATTGCTGAATATACAGTGTCGTTGGAAAGTATTCAAACCCCCTTACTTTTTCAATATTTTGTTATGTTACAGCCTTATTCTAAAATGACTGAAAATGCTTTATTTCCCTCATCAATCTACACACAATACCCTATAATGACAAAACAAAAACAGATTTTTAGACATTTTTTACTCAGTACTTTGTTGAAGTACCTTTCACAGCGATTACAGCATTGAGTCTTCTCGGGTATGATGCTACAAGCTTGGCACATCTGTATTTGGGAGGTTTTTGCCATTCTTCTCTGCAGATCCTCTCAAGCTCTGTCATGTTGAAAGGGGAACGTTTCTGCACAGCTAATTTCAGGTCTCTCCAGAGATGTTAGATCGGGTTTAAGTCTGGGCTCTGGCTGGGCCACTCAAGGACATTAKGAGACTTGTCCGGAAGCCACTCATGCATTGCTTTGGCTGTGTGCTTAGGCTTGTTGTCCTGCTGGAAGGTAAACCTTCACCTCAGTCTGAGGTCCTGAGCGCTCTGGAGCAGGTTTTCATCAAGGATCTCTCTGTACTTTGCTCTGTTCATCATTGCCTCGATCCTGACTAGTCTCCCAGTCCCTGCTACTGAAAAACATCCCTACAGCATGATGCTGCCACCACCATGATTCATRGTAAGGATGGTGAACGGCTTCCTCCAGACGTGAAGCTTGGCATTCATGKCAAAGAGTTCAATCTTGGTTTCATCAGACCAGAACATCTTGTTTCTCATGGTCTGAGAGTCTTTAGGGGCCTTTTGGCAAACTCCAAGCGGGCTGTCATGTGCCTTTTACTGAGGAGTGTCTTCCGTCTGGCCCCTCTACCATAAAGGCCTGATTGGTGGAGTGCTGCAGAAATAGTTGTCCTCCTGGAAGGTTCTCCCATCTCCACAGAAGAACTCAGGAGCTCAGTCAGAGTGACCATCAGGTTCTTGGCCCTGACCAAGGCCCTTCCCCCCATTGCTCAGTTTGGCCGGGAGGACAGCTCTAGAAAGAGTCTTGGTGGTTCCAAACTTCCGTTTAAGAGTGATGGAGGCCACTGTGTTCTTGGGGACCTTAAATCCTGCAGACATTTTTTGGTACCCTTCACCAGATCTGTGCCTCGACATAATCCTGTCTCGGGAGCCCAACGGACAATTCCATCGACCTCATGGCTTGGTTTTTGCCCTTAAATGCTCTGTCAACTGTGGGGCCTTATATAGATAGGTGTGTGCCTTTCCAAATCGTGTCCAATCAATTGAATTTACCACAGGTTGACTCCAATCAAGTTGCAGAAACATCTCAAGGTAGTTCAATGGAAACAGGATGCACCTGAGCTCAATTTCGAGTCTCATAGCAAAGGGTCTGATTACTTYTGTAAATAAGGRATTTATGTTTTTTTAAGTTTAATACAATTGCAAACATTTCTCAAAACCTGTTATCCCTTTGTCATTATGGGGTATTCTGTATAGATTGCTGAGGATGTTTTATTTATTTCATCCACTTTAGAATAAGGCTGTAATGTAACAAAATATGAAAAAAGTAAAGGGGTCTGAATACTTTCCGAATGCACTGTATCTGGAGTCCCTGATACTTGGTTAAAGAGTTAGGGGATGTCTCACGGTTTAGATGTCATGCTCCTGTGAACTGAGTGAGTGGAACTAATAAGCATAGGTAGTAATGGAAGTCAGAACAGCATTTTAAAGAGTTACACAAACTCTTCAGTGTGTGTGTGTGTGTGTGTGTGTGTGTGTGTGTGTGTGTGTGTACTCTTCAGAGAGTGGAAGTCCGCCTTGAGGCTCTGGAGACTGCTGGCTGCACCAATAACACTGTTTGAAATGCAGATGAGCACAAATAATGATGTGTTTAAAAGAGTCAGCCCAAAAGAACCGTGTACAAATATAGCACACACAATAAGGACAGAGAAAAGTGGGGAACCAAAATGAGCAGAGATCAGTGTTAAGTTGTGAGTACGGTAGCAGTAAAAGTCACAGAGGATTAGAAGGTTTCCAGAGGAGAAACAATGGAAGGAGGATCAGAGTCATGAACTGATGACACACGTTTTACTACAGAACACCGGTGTCAGATAATTACGCAGAGCTCCACACAGACTGTACCATCAGCAAAAAAGAATACAACACTGTAGAGCAGGTGTCATTAGAAATGGAAGCAGGCTAGGACTGGCATCCCACCATCTCACTAGTCCGGCTCAAGGGATGACGGGGAGGTAGCATAGAATATTCAAGGGATACTCAAGGATGATATTAATGCTTAATTCAAGTATTCTTACTTTCAAATTAAAATAGGGATAGTTAGTCCAATAAATGGCCCCTGGTTGGGTGATACAGATGGTTCCAGGTTTTGACTAGCTGGGATACAGCTTATGTCAGAATTGAAAATAATTTACTTTTCGAAGCATTTTAGGAGTTCTTTGCCGCAAATTAGGAGAATGAACGTAGAAGGTTAGGAAAGGTTAGGAAAGGTTTTGCGGTACACCTGAGAGTTCCTCAAAACACTAGTGGTAGATTAGACTCTCGCTCCTGTCTCGCCCCTTCATCAATCTCTCATAATACTACGGAGCCCCCAAATGCTTACAGTGAAATGATTACTAATGCTTCTCTATCTCTTCTCGCGTCTCGTGTCTCTCTCTTCTCTTCTCTCTCTCTCTCTCTCTCTCGTCTAGTCTCTCTCCTCTCTCTCATCTTCTCTCTGCTCTCTCTCTCTCGTCTCACTTCTTCTCTTCTCTGTCTGTCTCTGGTGTCTCTCTTGTCTCTTCTCTTCTTTAAATTGCTTTTTCAGTGGGGATAATCGATAAAGCCAATGAACGTAGAATTTAACTCACAATTTCCAAAATAATTTAAAAAATTTTTTATTGGTACCCCTGAATACAGTGTGTTTGTATACGATTTGGAATAGTGAAAGTTAAAAGGAACTAAATATGGGTGTATTCTCGATTATTTTTGGGTTGGAATGAGTTTGTTTGCCCAATTTTGGTTCATGTAAGTTTCATTCATGTATCTGTTTTTTCTGTCTTCTTGTGTTATAAAAAGCAACAATAGTTGGGAGATGTGTTTACTCCGCGGCTTTTTTAGCTCCATTTTGGAACAATAACTCGTGGTTTGATTGTGTTGTTTCAGAGTTTTCGCCATTTTCACAGAGTGGTTGATTCTCTGCTCTCGTCGTCTCTTCTCTCTCTTTCTCCGGTCTTTCTCTCTCCTCTCTCTCGTCTGTCTTCGTCTCTCTCTCGGTCTCTCGGTTTCGTCTTCATCTCTCTCTCTCTTCTTCTCTTCTTCTCTCTCATCTCCTTCGTTCCTCGTTGTCTTCATCGTGTCTTCTCTCATTCCTCTTCTCTGCTCTTCTCCTTCTCTCTG
>NC_036857.1:5023540-5038195 GCF_002910315.2 Salvelinus sp. IW2-2015 | reverse complement strand
GTTGAAAACTAAAAAGAGAAAATAAAGAGAAGGGAGAACTTTCAAAAAAATCCACTTTCACGTATTCTTCCCTTCCTCGTGAGGAGGGAAACCGAGATGATGCCGCTCTTTGTGAGCTGAATGGTGGGCAGATAAATTACATTGATTTCTATATATAAACTGTGCCTGTTGCTAACGGTAATATTATACCCGCCTTTTAACTTTGCAGTCTTTTGCCCTAGGAGAGGGATAAAGCTGTTTTATGAGGAAAGAACAGCCCCAGACGAGCCAATATTTAGTCCAGCAGCCAAACAAAAATCATTTCCCTAGTTCAACATTCTGAAAATGGAACACGTTGGATCTCGAGACTCAAGAAAGGAAGAGAAAAAACCCCATAAGGATGCCGCGAGCGTCAGTGTGACTGGCCGGCGACAAGAGCACAACCCCTGTGCTTAGGCAGACGAGGAAGAGTGTGTGGGTTATCCTATCGATTCGAGTTGTGAGCAGTGAACGGGTGCGTGTGTATCGATATTTGCTTCCAGGAAAACACGCGCGTCAAAAGTCCTTTTGAAGATGCAAGTCACAGCACAAGACAGAAAAGTGTTGTTTATATGCCAACAGATGCATGTTTCCTTTTTTTCTCTCCAGACACCTTGAATTACTTTTTTTTTCTCAGCATGGGGAGATCATGAAGACGCAGAACTCTCAGTATAACGCTAAAGGAAAGACGAACAAGACGAGACCAGCTTCCTGGAACTCTCTCTCTCTTCTCAACTTTCCTGTCTCCCCTCTCCCTTTCTCCCGTTTCTCCAGACAGAAAACTTCCCTCCGCTACGCGGGTGAATCCCTTGTAACCCACAATCGAGTCACAATGACAGGCCTGTAATTATGTTAAAAGGAAAGAGGAGTTCTTGCCGAAGAGACTCAAAAAACAATATTATTTAGAGCGTTAAAAAAACTCCATAACGATTGATCGAATTGGTTCACACCACCCAACCTCCACCCACGGGTGCAGCCTCCCACGTCTTTGTGATCTCTCTCTTCCGTCGCGCCCCTGAACCCCTGCTTTCTTCTCTAACTTCTTCTTCGATCGCCTCTCGTCTGCATCTCACTACTCTCTTCTGCTCTCCTCTCCTCTCAGTCTTCTCCACTGCTATGCATGTTACCTTTTGGTCTGACTGATATTCAAATCATACATGGCCTTCAAAGGCGCGTTCGACTTATCGGCGTACGTGGTTCTCATTGTTCTTCCCTTTTCATTCTCTTGTCTGGCTTATTCTGTCCGTGTGTCTGTGGAGCGTTGTTCTCTGTCTGTCTCTCTGTCTCTCTCCTCGCTCTTTACGTGGTGTTGTGACACTTGTTATCGTTTGACGTACCTGCAAGATTGGGAGAATAGCACCTAGAAGTCTACAAACACGATACAGTGCGTACATAATAAATCTGAAACAGGGCTTTCATAAACAGTAGTTTTCTTAGAGGGAGGCCCATGTGACCTTTCACACTACCGTGCTCGACCCGACCATACTGGTGTTGCCATCGAGGTATTTTCTTTACGTTTGACCTTCCAGCAACAGTTCCGCGTGCTAGTATTTGACCCACGTTTGCTCTAAATCACAGGGTATCATTTGGTGAACTGGTTCTAAGATGGCCATAAACCATATCGATAAGTCGGCATTATTTCACCAATGTTTGGTCTTATCAGCAAATATATCTTCCAATAATTACACTAACGATTACATATTGCCTTGGCCAACTGCTTCTCGCTATTATACGAGTGTCGGCCCCAGATTGACAGAACATTTACCAAACAATCTTTGTTGAGTCAGTTCTGGGTGTAGACGCCGCGCTCTCAGTTTGTCAAATAGTGGAAAGTTAAAAGGGAGAAATAAATATGGAGTGATTCTCATTTCTTTCTTGATGGCGTTGCGATGATTGGTTTGCCAATTTTGTGTTCTGTATGTTTCATTCATGTATTGTTTATTTTTTTTGCTGTCTTTTCTTGTGTTATAAAGCAACAATATTGGAGATGTGTTTTATCTCCAGTTTTTTACTCCATTTTGGAAAAATAGCTGCGTGTTTGATTGTGTTGATTTCAGAGTTTTCAACCATTTTCCAGAAGTTGGTTGATCTGACTTCTCGTCTTCTCTCTCTTTCTCCGGTCTTTCTCTCTCTCTCTCTCGTCTTCTTCTCTCTCTCGTCTCTCGTTCGTCTCTCTCCTCTCTTTCTCTTCCTTTCTCTCCTCTCCTCTCCTCGTTCTCTCTCATTCCTCTCTCGCTCTTCTCCTTCTCTCTCCTCTCTCTCTCTCTCTCTCTCTCTCTCTCTCTCTCTCTCTCTCTCTCTCTCTCTCTCTCTCTCTCTCTAGTGGAGGGCCGTGCTATAAATCAGTTCGGAACATAGAGCAGTGCTGAGGACTGTGTAAGAAATTCCCATGAACCTTGTAGTCTAGATAGCCAACAGACACCACAGTGCATGTTTTAAACATACTGTATACACACAGCCAGGACTCCAGTACTGATCAGGCAGCTGAACAATTAGGACAGAGGAGTAATAATCAATCTAAGATCAGCTCACTCTGCACATCCTCTACTGACTGCAGGAGGTTGACATATTGAACTGCTAAATGTGATTCAACATTCCAATTCAGTGATAGCCACAGGCTCTTTGTATTCCCTGTTCGCCATACGCCGTCTAGCTCCTCACACACACAGAGGACGCATTTTCCATTTCAGCTTTCTGATTCATGGAAAAACGTACACACCGGTGAACATGCTTCAGTAATTAATTATCCATCTGCCGCAGGTGACAAATGTGCAGAACCATCAAATAGGCTTCCTAGTCTACGCATGCACTAGGCTTATTCACCAACAGTTCTAAATTCTTCTCATCATGTGTTTGAAATGTGCAGCCCTATTTGTGGTTCATGACATGTACGAGATGTGTAAGAAGACAGAAATAATCAGTATACTGTATATTTCTGATGAAGCTTAGCTCCTGGGGTGACTGTGTTCCTCTGATCCCAGGCCACAGGGAAGGTGATATTGGTAAGGTTTCTTAAAATGTGGATATATTCTATAACCCCGGAGAGTGAAGATTGGGGAGAGAGGATTGATAATAGTGTATTCACGTAAACAAACAGGCACACACTAATACACACGCATTTAGGCCCTCCAGCTAAACCGGTATGGTGCTAATCTCTCCACAAGAGGGAGCGAATTTATATTTGGCTTCCTGTAAATATATAAAGGCATATATTTGTGTCTCTACGGATACATGCGCCTACCCTCTGTTTCTGAACATGCTTGAGGTCATGTCAAGAGATATGCGTGTGGAGGAATGAGAGAACACGTGAATGTGTCATTTCTGTATGTAAATATGCCCGCTAGGATTAGTCTAAAACGGCTAAATTCCTGTAAAAGCAACTAAAATAAAATAATTTTCAAACTGATGAGATGTGAATGCCACTTCGCTATGTGTGGACCCCTGCAGTATCCTTGCAGTCCTAACTTCCAGTGAATAATCTTTTGTGTTTCTTTTCACAATTGTCGTTCACAATTCTGCTTTGATCCTAAAACTGTCATTTGCTTTTGGCCATTTAGATTATATGAGGTATTTCAGAGAAAATACACACATACAAACTGAGACATAATTAACAATGATATCAATGTTACTTTCTCTCCTCTTCCCTGTATCTAATTTGCCTAATTTCTCCACAAACTAATGTGCCAAATCAGGTAATGTTGTCTTTCTCTTTCTGCCTCTTCCCTACCTCCCTCTCTCCCTTCCTCCTCTTCCCTACCTCCCTCTCTCCTTTCCTCCTCTTCCCCACCTCCTCCCCTACTTCCATTACAGCATCAGGTAACAATGTCCCCCATGATATTACATGTTCTCTCTCCACCTCCTCCTCTGCCTCCCATCTCTCATCCCATTGGTTAATAACCCCCTCCCTGTCTCCCCTTCTTCTCTCCTTCTCCCCCATTCCTCCCACAGGTAACAAGTTCTCATCCTGCCATGCCTATCTCCTAATAGCAGCGGTGTGGTGCTATGCTCTTATCTTTGCCACCGGGCCTCTGACTGGCTGGGGCCGGTATGGTTCTGAACCGTACGGTACAGCCTGCTGTATCGACTGGTACGCCCCCGGCCAAAGCAGAGCTGCCATGAGCTACATCATCTGCCTCTTCCTCTTCTGCTACATCGTCCCCTGCATCATCATCTTCCTCTCCTATATCTTCATCCTGCTGACGGTCAAGGGGTCACGCCAGGCGGTGCAGCAGCACATATCCCCACAGAACAAGATCCCCAACACACACACACTCATCGTCAAGGTACGCACTGTCACACACACACTCTCACGGTCAGGATACACACACTCCCTCTCACAGACACACACACTCATCTTCAAGGTACGCCCAGGTAAGGCCAGCATGTTATAAATATGCCAACTTTGATTGATTATTTCTCAATTATACTTTTAGAAACAAATGTCAATTATACTGTAGGTTAACAATCTTTACTCCACATGACCATTCTATAGACTACATTTTGAGAAAATCCCCTAAACATGTTTTTTTTAATCACCAACACACACACACACACACACACACACACACACACACACACACACACACACACACACACACACACACACACACACACACACACACACCACACACGAACACAGCACAGTCAAACACAGCTTCCAAGAGCACGACTCGACTGTCAAGGGTACACACTGTCACACACGCACTTAAATAGTAGTTGTGCAAACACACACACACACTACAATACACACCTTGGAAACTGTAGCAGCACATTTTCCTAACTTAAATGCTGCTTTATGTTTAGGCTTTAAAGGGTTTCAAGTGGGAATTGTGATTGGTTATTAGTTCAAAAGGATTTTGAGAGCACCCCAATCATCAACTTGGGGGATCTGTAAACAGTTTTCTTTTTTTCACTCCTTCATGAATTAAAGTTTGGTTGGGACATTAAGGTTTGAAAGTAGGAGTTTTAATCAATTATAAGGTCAATGTATCGGTCGGTGGTCAATAATCAGCCTCATCATTATGATAGGGGAGAAGTTGTCCTCTTTGACTTTGTTTTTGTTCTAAGTATTAGTTTAAAGTATTGTCACATGGATGGGTGGGGGAAGAGGGTTTGAAACTTTTATTTTCACCTAATAAACTACTGTATGTCTATTCCTCCCTTTGTGTGTGTGTTTTCCCGTCTCTCCCTCCTAGCTCTCGGTGGCGGTGTGTATCGGTGTCGTGATCGCCTGGAGCCCATACGCCTTCGTCTCCATGTGGGCGGCGTTCGTTAACTCAGCGGAGGTCCCTCCCTTTGCTTTCGCTGTGGCTGCCATCTTTGCCAAGTCCTCCACCCTCTACAATCCTATCGTCTACCTGGTCTTCAAACCCAACTTCCGCAGGTCCCTCTGCCGGGACTGGCTGACATGCCGACGGACCCTATGTGCGTGTTTGTGCTCGCACGGCTCGAACCAGAAGGTGTCCTGTACACAGTCCCAGCAGCATGGGAAGGAGGAGTGTAACTCGACGCGGCGGTCCAATGGATTGCCGGAGAACCATAGGGGGGCATGCAGGCACTGCCCATGCCCAGAGAGAGACACTGGTTCTGGCGGATACGGCCAAGAGACTACCCCTCAGAGGACTGCAAGGATACTGCAGGGGTCCACACATAGCGAAGTGGCTGTTAGTCAGCTGTCCAATGAGATGCAGAGTGACTTCCTCTGAAAAGACAAAGGAGAGAGAGTAAGCAAACGAGAGAGGGAAGGGAGGATGAGGGGAGAGAAAGAAGGTAGAAAGTTAGAGGGAGGGAAATGTGGGAGAGGAAGGCAGTGACCGGGAGGAGGAGAGCGAGAGATGAGAAAAGACGAACAGTGAATTGTTTTTTACATACAAAATAAAAAACATGGAGAGGGGAAGATCAGAGGGAAAATACTTTCAAACAGGACATTTTGTTGAGGAAGGGCAGGTGTGAACTTGCACTAACAATCACAACAAGGCCATCCTAACTCCTCTCACTCAGAGGAGTGGCCAAACCAATCACCTCGGAAACTGTTACTGCCACAAAACTAACTCAACCACAAACTGAACTAAACCAGGGGTGTATTCATTATGCAGATGCTGTTGGAAAATGTTTCTTCTGTTGCGAAATTTTTAGCAACAGAAACGGTTTATTCCAAACAGAAAACGTTTTGCAACGAAAATTAGAATATTTATTGGACAAATTCAGCTAGGTCCCTCACTGTTTCATTCCGTTTGCTCTGTTTGCTTCCATTTGGTTCTTAACCTTGTAAGACGTAATGATTACAACCCTGTCAACCAACATGCGACCACAAACTGAAGAGTCAGCAACATACCAAAAACTCAACCAAAATACCACCACAGACTGAGCAGCCAATAACAACCAGGAACTCAACCAACAAACTCACCCAAGCCAGACTGAAAAACAGACTTAGCCAACAAGCCCCTGATCTCTCGGATGCAGCTGGTTTGATTCAAAAAGACTTGAAAGTCATGAACCCACAGTCTTGATGCAGTAGTTAGAGATATCGGACGCAGGGCCAACAAGAGGGTCCATAATGAGAACTACACTGGTGTTTAGGGAAATACTACCAGATGGAGTATCAGCTTCTAGATATGTCCCACAGGGCCTACCAAAGTAGAGAGAGAGAGAGACGTGGATGAGGATACTATGGTGTATATATTAAAACTCACATAACTGAGAGAGTTGTCTACATGGGGGCTTGGAGTGTGTGAACCGAATTAAGACATCACTTAGCTGAAGGCAGAACATGAGAAAATGAACCCCTTAGTTGCTGTATTGATCACATGACAGTGGTGTGAGTCAGAGTCAGACTTGGCCAAGCAGCCGTGTCCAGAATTATTCASTGAACAGTTAGGACTGTGTTCAATGCCCCAGTGCCAAATGAGCTACCATGAAAAATAAACATTTCCGCACCATGGTTGGGATCAATTTTAACTCAGTCAATCCAGGAAGTGAATGGAACATTCCCAATTCTGCACACAGTCTTAATAAAGTCCAACTAAAATGTCCTCTCAAATCTCAGACATTCTCTCAGTTTTTACCCCAGACATGAAACCAACGCAACAACAGCTACAAGACTAATACACAATCTATAAAAAATCAAATTAAAAGATCCKGTTTTGCAATTTAGCCTCAGAAAACAGAATAGATAAAATATCGAGCTATAGTGAGTTGTGTTGCTATCTACTTTCTCCTTCCAGTGTTTCCCCAGGAGTGTAGATAGATGGTTATTGTAAACAAATTGGAGAAGGGTACAGTGGAGGTGCTGAACTACAGAGCTGGGCTGGTTCTGCTTGGTTAAACAAATTGGCCTGCCATCACCGTACAATCAATATAGAGCCATTATAGAGTTCTCACTGGGTCCAGACAGGGAGCTCAAATCTGGGATCACGGAACAGCCAAAGCCCCAGGACTTGACCCAAAACAGTGATAGTGCTATTGTTGAGAGTGTAATTGTTGACATAGTTTTGACATTTGTGTGTTCTCATTTACATTAATGTGTGTGTGCTTATGTACGTGTTGTTTGATGCAATTTGCATACGCGTGTTTCTGTGTGTGAGAATAGCTACTGTATGTCTGCTTCAGTTTGCAAGTCTATGTGGGCATATGTTAGTGCAGTAACTCACTGAGGAAAGTCGTAACATTATTCTCTACATTGAGTGAGTCACAAACAAAATAGAACTCGAAGCTCTCAAATAAAATAAAATAAAATGTTATTTGTCACATTCGCCGAATACAACAGGTGTAGACCTTACTGTGAAATGCTTACTTACAAGCCCTTAACCAACAATGCAGTTTTAAGAAAACTAAGAATAATATTTACTAAAGAAACTAAAGTAAAAAATAAAAGAGCAACAATAAAATAACAATAACGAGGCTATATACAGGGGGTACCAGTACCGAGTCAATGTGCGGGGGTACAGGTTAGTCGAGGTAACTGAGGTAATATGTGCATGTAGGTAGCGGTAATGTGGCTATGCATAGATAATAGATAATAAACAGTGAGTAGCAGCTGCGTAGAAAAAGGGGGGAGGGTCAATGCAAATAGTGCAGGTAGCCATTTGATTAGCTGTTCAGCAGTCTCGGGTAGGTGTTGTAGTAAAATATGACATGAATGAGCTTTTCTTCAATCCACTGAAGACCCATCTCCTCTTGTTCCTCTCCTCTTTAGTGAGAAAAACATAGAGTTGCTATTTCATAAAGGGACTTCTAGAGAGACAACAGGTATGCTTTAAGACCTGAAGACAGAGTACAGATGAGCTTAATGTTTTGTCTGGCTAGAACTTTCTATTCACTCCTCTAGGACACTGGGTCATCAAACTCGTCTAAACACCGTGCCGCTGTGTTAACCAGTAATCAGGTCCGCTAAAGATCATGCCATGCTCCAGTCTGACTATCTCTGATACATTAACTATTTCATGTTACAACAATAATAGTTTATATCTATTGTTCACAAAATACCACAGTGTCAGCACAAACACCCGTAACCAGTCMTGTGGTTCAGCACCTTCAGAACTAAAAGACAGTGGCTTTGTTATTATTGAATAATGCAGCAATAACTCAATGCTATAAATTGTAATCTGCTCTGTGGGTGACTTGGCCAATCTCTGACTTTGAAGCATGTATCTCCACCCTGACCCCTGACCTCCAGAGAAAGATATCCTCTCTGTTTCTCCATCCACCCCCCTCCCCCTCTCTCTCTCTCCATCCAATGCTCCTTTATTTAATGAAAGTGTCAATATTATTGAAACAGCTCTATTATTATGTTGTATTGTCTTTACGACCCTGTTATGAGTTTAAAATAGAGTATAGATGTGTATTTTAGCCGCACTAAAGAAAACACAAGACCTAGTCGGACAGCTGAAGAGAAGATGCAACATACAATGATTGAGATGACCATGCTGAGCCAAGCTCATGTGAGGAGTTAACAGGGTACTTTTTAGTAATCTCCCATCACAACTTCTAATCTGAGCCATCGATTTACAGGGTTTAGCAAACTCAGATTGAACACTAGTTTGTCAACGGCCGCCATATTGGCACCAAAGGTTACAATCGCGTTCTATTGATGAATATAGAATGTTTGGTGCGAACGTGGAGGTTGGTTCAGCCAAATTGCCACAGCTGAACGGCACCCTGTTCCCTGAATAGTACAGACATAGGGTGTCCTTCGGGATCTTTCCTTTCCTTCTAATACTATGGTGGATAAGATATGTTTGTCCTTTGACAATGGGGCGGAACTAGGAACCATAACTGTGCATTTGTGATATATTTCTTTATATGTAATGATATTGATCAGTGATCATATTACTGCATGGTTCATAAGGAGTATACATCACCGTCAGGCCATCAGGGCACCTGGCCATCTCATCCAAACAGCACATATGTACCAGATGTCAGGGCTTTCAAACGGGTTTGGTTTGCATGTACAGGTGTACAAATGTCTATGTACAGAAGTTATATATAGTTGTAGATACCAGCCTACATGCATACTTGGGGTAATGGGTGACCCCCAAATTGTGTCCTTGGAAATGGGGTTGAATGGTAAATATCTCAAATAACAAACAAATCAGAGCACACAAACAGTGTGTTTTAACATTGACTCTTTATGCAGTGCCAATGCAAAACCTCTTCCTGGTCCTCTGGCTGTCTGTTCATTTGGTCCTTAATGGCCCGTTGTCTCCACATGAAAATTGGCTTCCCATTATTGACCTTGAGTGGTCATTTGCAGGGGGACCACATGAAAATAACTTGGACCGCRTCAGATGCAATTTTTTAAAAGTTCCATTCAATTGCAGTCTAATTGTGATCATATAAAATGACATTTTTGCTAAAGCAAAGAACATTATAGCCGATATCGCTGGCTCTCCAGCACCAAATTTACTCCATATTTAACGTTTGATTCTGTCCTGAGCTCCACATCATCTCTGATATCGATGTCATCTACAGTGAAGCGTCTCACACGGGCCCGTTTATTTATTATGTTGTAATCTTTGGACRGACTTTTTACATGAAGTGGCCTAAAGATGATGTATGTACATTGTCTTTTTTTTAGGCTTCGGCCCTAACTTATGGCTATCCACATCAGTCTCAAGGAGATGAAAACGTATCTGTTCTGTTACCATAGCTCGTCCAACCTCATTCACCCCAGCAGCGTCATCCCAGCAGGGTTATGAATCATCAGAGAACCATAATGTTGTAACGTTATAGTACCAACATTCACATATGCTCTGGCTTTTGCTTGGCCTGAACGGTGAGCTAAATTCTACGTTATGTCCAGAAGTCTCCATTGAATACTGTCAATCAGTCCTGCTTAACTAAAGCTAAATGGATGAATACAGATGGGGTTTGGATATCTCCTCTGCAGCAGGATAGCAGTAGGACTTTAGTTGGAACTATATTCCTCTGTGCTCATGCTGTGCAGACCAGATAGTATGTCCCCAAATGACACTGTCTGAGTTGAAAGGGTAAAAAAACAGTATTGAATTACTGACTGAACCCCCATCATGCACACAACAGACACACACACACACACACACACACACACACACACACACACACACACACACACACACACCACACACACACACACACACACACACACACACCACACACACACACACCACACACACACACACACACCACACACACACACACACACACACACACACCACACACACACACACACACACACACACACACACACACAGGAAGAGTTGCTGACCTTCTCCACCACTTCCAAAGACACAGAACGAGGCTGGATGTGATGTGCACATATGTTTATATAAAATATATGGTTTAAAAGATTACTGCTATCAATATAATTATTAAGATGATTATTATTATCATTGTCAGTGAGGTCTCAGATGCACTGTGAAAACATGTTTACAAGAAAGCATAAAAAATAAAGTGCTATTGTTAAAAAAATTACCATGTTTTGGCGTGGGTTGTCCTATGGGATGTGAGTAGTTTAAAGTTGTTAATGCTAATGAGGCAGGATATTACAACACACACACACACACACACACACACACACACACACACACACACACACACACACACACACACACACACACACACACACACACACACACACACACACACACACACACACACACACACACACACACACACACACACACACACACACACACACACACACACCACACACACACACACACACACACACACACACACACACACACACACACACAACACACACACACACACAACACACACACACACACACACACACACACACACACACACACACACACACACACACACACACGGTCCAGAGGGAGTCCAGTCTAGCTGCCTGGCTCTTGCTGCAAGCTAGCATAAATATTAAGTCTAATTGGGTTTGGTCACAGTGTTCCGCGTCCCTCATCTTCATAAGCCAGGAACTATTGATTAAGATCAATGAGCATTCAACTCAGTGGTGTGGCACTGCAGAGACAGTGAGAGAGAGAGAGAGAGAGAGAGAGAGAGAGAGACATAATATGACATTTGTAATGTCTTTATTCTTTTGGAACTTCTGTGAGCGTAATGTTTACTGTTCATCTTTATTGTTTATTTCACTTTTGTATATTATCTACCTCACTTGCTTTGGCAATGTTAACATATGTTTCCCATGCCAATAAAGCCCCTTGAATTGAGAGAGAGAGAGATATGCAGCATCCACAACAGCCTTTTCTACCACCAGTCCTAACCATAACCCTCAGGTAGTAAGACCATTCCTGAATCTGGAACAGATGAAGCTTCTAAGATACCTGCTCTGTTTGTTCGGTGGCTAGAACAGCTCCTGCAGCTTGTTTCTCCTGGCTCTGCAGGTTTCTGTATCCTCATGTTTCTGGTGTACCTGACCTAGGGCTGACTGTATTCTCGCCACACTGGCAATCCCGAGGCATGACGGCAATCTAATTCCACGTGACCGTTGAGTCATGGTAACTAGGATTCTCCAAAACTGTGCTCTGATGCCGCTGATGGTCATTAGTAGCCTACCAAACTTTCTAACTCAGCGCTCTATTGTCCCTCTAATTACTTTGACATCAATGCAAATGCAATCGAAAACAAATCAAACACTTCATGAGAGCCTGTTGCGCAGCGAGAGCCATCTCCTCAATAGCTGGCTGATGCATGGAATGAAATAAGTGTTCCCATGTTGAGCAACATTTCTATAGGCTACATTATGCTTTGCATTTGTGTGAGAAAACAGAGTTTTGATGGCCTATATTAAAAAGTCGAGGATCCAATCAGCATTGTAAATGCTAGGCCTACTATGTATTTTTTCTCAACTTTCCTCATATTAAGCACATTGCTTCGCTTTACAACCAGAGTAGGCTACCTGGCTGGCATGACAATGAATTGTGGGAGAAGTATCCTCCATTCCCTATTCAAGTGTATAGGCCTACAGATAAAATGTATTTTTTTCCCCTGACCCTGTTCCTACAAGTGCATAATAATTGTCCAATCTAAATCAAAGCTAATTGCATACACATATTATTTAGTATATGTAAAGACTAGATTGAATCAAAAATAGTATGATCGGTGAGAATGCATTTTTCTGCAACTTTTTCAAATCATTGTTGCATGCATCATGTAGCCTAGCCCATAGGCCTATATGTTTTGATAAGATGATTATCACAACTAAAGTGGGCAAATAACGTTTCTCGTGATGCTATATTTATTGATAAATTCTTAAAGAAAACTCCACCCAAAAACAATATTTTGGTATTTATTTCATTCATCCATTGTTGATACTGTCCCAAAATGTTTTAATWCTACACATATATTAGTAGGCTATATGTAATGACCAGATTAAACTGAGAATAGTCTGATGGGTGAGAATATTAGCAAGTGCTTGTCAAATTGTGAATGAGAGACTGATGAAGTGTGCAGCCTGCTCAAGAAACAGAGCAGAGCTTATGCTTTTCATGTTACTTTTTTCAAATCACCATTATATAATGTCACATCATGCAGCCTTAGAATGTATTACAAATCAAAACATATAGCCTAAGGTTTGTATCACAAATGAAAGTTGCATAAATAACTCTAAATTAAGCATGTAGGAAGACCTGTTTCAAATGATCACTTTGTTAACCTCTCAAAACAGAATAGCCACTCCCTCTGAAATACTTTGGGAAAAATATCCTTTGTATTTTATATAGCTATGTTCAATTGTATTCTTCTTACTATAAAATAATATAAAACAATGCCACTGGAATTATAAGCAAATCTTGTCTGATAAATGAATTAGTGTATCCCACAGCCATATGACTCAGAATATGCTATTCTGTTCTTCTGAAATAGGCTACATTTTATTAATATATTGATTCTTTAAACCTGACTGAAATAAATAAGACTACATTTAAAAAAAGTAGACGTTCCAAAGGTCCACATCAGTGCATGGCTTGTAGTCTATGCATGGAAGCCCTGAGATGCTAAACGTGTTTATGTTAATTAACGGTAAATTACAGTGAGACCGGCAGTTATTTGCATGACAGTTACCAGCTGACAAAATGTAATGGCCGCCACAGCCCTAACCTGATTTAATCCATTAATCCTGTAGGTCTGGCCTGTAGCAGGAAGGGAATACTTATAAAAACACATTGCTGTATGTCTGCCTCACCTCCACCAGACGTCCCTACTGCACACCATCTGCTAAGTACTGTACACACAGAGCCAGACGGGGGGGGGGGGTTACATCATGGAATAACAATGGTTTATTTCAGTGCAGTACAATATTATTTATAAACACACACGCAAGCATTCTCCCAGCTAGGTTTTGCTTCCAGTTTAATTGAATTAATTTTACAGTTGGATTTGTAAAACATTTAGCTTGTTTTTTTTTAAGGTAACATAAGATAGCTTGTGTTATTTCTGGCAGTTCAGCTAACCAGGCTACAGAGGATAACCCTAGGTAACGGCTGTACAGATGACAGCTGCCCGGTGATAAAGTAATGTATGACTCACCAAGCAACAGAGCACATACAGTATGTTCAGCCATACTGTTAACTTTCAACTTTTAATGTCACATGCACAAGTACTCTAAAATGCCTTTCTTGCGTACTCAATACCCAGCAATGTAATAATCAATAACAGTGTAATACTATAAAAAATTTAAAAACACAAGAAACAAGAAGAAATATGAAGAACACAATAAGTAATTAAGCATACCATATACAGGATCGGTTCCAATACCTTACAATGTGCAGGGAAACTGGAGTGATGGAGGTAGATACAGTATGTATAGAGGTAAGGTGACTAGGCAACGGGATATAAGATAAACAGAGTAGCAGCAGTTTGCATGTGAGTGGGTGATTGTGTGTGTAGAGTCAGTATAAATGTATGTGCATATTATGTGTGAGTGAGCAGATGCTGGAGTGAGTGTGTAGGGCCCTGCGAGTGTGTAGGGCCCTGCGAGTGTGTACGGCCCTGCGAGTGTGTAGGGCACTGCGAGTGTGTAGGGCCCTGCGAGTGTGTAGGGCCCTTTGAGTATGCATAGAAACAGTGCTAAACGAAAAATTCAAAGGTCAATGAGGAAACCAGGTTAACTCAGTCTGTGTAACTATTTTATTAGCTCTTTCTCACTCTTATTGCTTGGGGATAGAAGCT
>NC_036857.1:4996040-5018540 GCF_002910315.2 Salvelinus sp. IW2-2015 | reverse complement strand
TCCACCACAGGTCTCTATCCCATACAAGTGCGTAGGAGGGCGGTAACCTGTCCTCTGAGCCGCCTGAGCCGCACACGTCATGAATCACTGTTCACCGTGTAAAGCCGCCTGAGCTGCCCTTCCGTCCAGGAAGCCGCCTGAGCCGGCCCGCCGTGCAATCAGTCAGAGCCGCTGAGCGCCACCGATCGTCACAGAGCTCACCGAAGCCCCGCCCGTCAGTCAGCGAGGCCGCCTGAGTCTGCCCATCATGTCAGGAGCCGCCTGAGCCGCCCGTCAGTCCGGATCTGCCAGAAGTCTCCTCCATTCTGGATCTGCCAGAGTCTCCCTCCAGTCCGGATTGCCAGAGTCTCCCTCCAGTCCGATCTGCCAGAGTCTCCCTCCAGTCCGGATCTGCCAGAGTCTCCCTCCAGTCAGAGGCGCCAGAGTCTCCTCCAGTACAGAGGCGCCACGAGCCGCGCCGTCAGTCCAGAGGGCAGATTCACTCCAAGACTCAACCATCATCCAGTGCCGTCTCTAGTCCGGGGTCGGTGGTGAGTGTTTCCCGCTCCAGAGACATTACGTAAGTGGGCCGAGTCGAAGTGGAGCGGGGTCAACGTCCCTCACCAGAACCGCCACCGCGGAGTTATGCCCATCCAGACCCACCCATATAGGCTTAGGTGTGCGGCCGGGAGTCAGCACTTTGGGGGGGGGGGACTTGACTCGTACACGCCCTGACCTTAGTATTCTTTGTTTTCTTTATTATTGTTGGTTAGGTCAGGGTGTGACGAGGGTGATATATGTTTTTGTCCTGTCTAGGGTTTTTGTATGTTTATGGGGTTGGTACTTGCTTTGTCCCCTTCGCTCTATTTGCTGCAAAACCTGGCTGTCTATCTGTTGCCTATTTGAACTGTACAGTAAGTCTCTCTGTCTCTCTTTCTCTCTCACCCTGACTCACTGATTTGTTGAGCCCTTGATGTACAACCAATCCCCCATTTGGCAAACATAAAATTCCCTACTCAGAATTCCTCTGAGTCTCCGCTAAACTTCTGCTCGTTCACTTCACAGCCGCCCCACCAATCCACCACCAGTACCCCAACCCAGTCACAATAACACACACACGTGAGAACACACACACACAAATACAGTACTAGTCAAAAGTTTGGACACACATACTCATTGCAGGGGTTTTCTTTATTTGTACTATTTTCTACATTGTAGAATAATAGTGAAGACTTCAACACTATGAAATAACACATATGGAATCATGTAGAAACCAATTTATATTTGAGATTCCTCAAAGTAGCCATACTTTGCCTTGATGACAGCTTTGCACAGTCTTGGCATTCTCTCAACCAGCTTCTTGAGGTAGTCACCTAGAATGCATTTCAATTAACAGGTGTGCCTTGTTAAAGTTAATTTGTGGAAATTATTTCCTTCTTAATGCGTTTGAGCCAATCGGTTGTGTTGTGACAAAGTATACAGAAGATAGCCCTATTTGGTAAAAGACCAAGTCCATATTATGGAAAAGAACAGCTCAAATGAGCAAAGAAAAATGACAGTCCATCGTTACGTTATGGCATGAAGGTCAGTCAATACGGACAATTTCAAGAACTTTCAAAGTTTCTTCAAGTGCAGTCGCAAAAACCATCAAGAGCTTAAATGAAACTGGAAAGGAAGACCCAGAGTTACCACTGTTGCAGAGGAAAGTTCATTAGAGTTAACTGCACCTCAGATTGTAGCCCAAATAAATGCTTCACAGAGATCAAGTAACAGACACATCTCAACATCAACTGTCCAGAGGAGACTGCATGAATCAGGCCTTCATGGTCAAATTGCTGCAAAGAAACCACTACTAAAGGATACCAATAATAAGAAGAGACTTGCTTGGGCCAAGGAATATGAGTTATGGACATTAGACCGGTGGAAATCTCTTTTTGGTACCAACCGCTGTGTCTTTGTGAGACGCAGAGTAGGTGAATAGATGATCTCTGCATGTGTGGTTCCCACCGTGATGCATGGAAAAGGAGGTGTGATGGTGTGGGGGTGCTTTGCTGGTGACACAGTCTGTGATTTATTTAGAGTTCAAGGCACACTTAACCAGCAAGGCTACCACAGCATTCGATACGTCATCCCATCTGGTTTGCGCTTAGTGGGACTATCATTTGTTTTTCAACAGGACAATGACCCAAAAACACACCTCCAGGATGTGCAAGGACTTTTTGACCAAGAAGGAGAGTGATGGAGTGCTGCATCAGATGACCTGGCCTCCACAATCACCCGACCTCAACCCAATTGAGATGGTTTGGGATGAGTTGGACCGCAGAGTGAAGGAGTAGCAGCCAACAAGCACTCAGCATATGATTCCATATATGTTATTTCATAGTTTTGATATTTTCACTATTATTCTACAATGTAGAAAATAGTAAAAATAAAAACCCTTAAATGAGTAGGTGTGTCCAAACTTTGACTTGTACTGTATGTACTCAGACAGTCACACACACAGAGACAGATAGACAGACACACAGACACAACCACACATACTTTCAACATTTTACCTCAGATGATATCAGATGATATCAACCTCAATCATGGTCAGAGACCTTTTAAGAAGGTAAAAATACCTCCAAAACGATCTTTTGTGTAGTGACATTTGAAGGTCTTATGCAGATCAGTTTTGAGAGAAAGCCTGTCTTTGTGTGTGTTTTTACAACAATGAATGTGATATGCTGTCTTGTGTTGCATGGTTGGGTCACGACTGGGCTGTCTTTGTTTGTGTTCTGTGTTCTGTGCTTTGTGCTTTGTGCTCGTTCCATAACTGATTGATCATTATCGTGTTTTTTTTATGCTTTTACAATCAAACAGATGCCTGACCAGAGGGCTTGGAGATGGCATCGGAGAGAAATGTCATATTCATTCAAATGAATAGATTTGGTAAATTGTTTTTTATTATTTTGACCGTCCCCACGTTATATTTGGAAGAAGTGTAAACTCTAACATAGCCTATTAGCTAGAAAGGTAACTCCAAACTAGGGCAATGACGATTATGGAATATTGGGTAACGATTCATTGTCATGCAAAGATGACAGTTATTTTCAGAATTTTAGATTTTGTTGAAAAATGTTTTGAGCTTGCTTATAACGCATCATATTGCATCTTTGAAAGACATACCTGATAAGAACAATTACCACATAGCTAATTAATACAACACCGCTTTGGTGACACCCCTGTCTCAAAAAATGAAAAAAACGTTTGGACCACTTAAGACTTTGGAAGTTACATTTCTCCTCCCAATCATGCCATTCTGGTCGTAAAATGATTACAAACTTTACCTACTTCATGTAAAAATGTATATATCAGAGAAATGTCTTAATATTCCACTCCTCATTATCTCCATGGAGGACACACACACATAAGAATATTTTGAAGATAAATACACAACGCAGAGGATGAAAGGACTAAACACTAGACTACTAATGGTCAATAGGGAAATGTAAATTGGAGTTGGGTTTCAATTCAAAAACGTTTTAGAATCTGTGGCATGTCTACCCTGAACTCAGAGCTACGTGTGCTATGTGTTCTACGTTCTCTACATTGAGTCGGAAGCAGGATACTTGTTATTTGGCCATTGGACCAGTGGTACTGCAAGGACTTCTGATTGGTCAACCACAGGCTAGGGTGGGGGGTTATAAATGGCATCCTGTTACTTGTTCAGTGGAGAAAATCTGAGGACAGGGGAGACTGAACCTTTACCTCCCAGCATAACATCTTGATTTGTCCTTCTCAAATAAACCTATTTTTCTCCCCCTGATTTGCTTTTGAGTTTGTGTTATTGAAGAACAACACCAACTGCTAACACACATACAGTGGCAAGAAAAAGTATGTGAACCCTTTGGAATTACCTGGGCTTCTACATAAATTGTTACCTGATCTTCATATAGGTCACAACAATAGAAAAACACAGTCTGCTTAAACTAATAACACACAAACAATTATACATTTTCATGTCTTTCTTGAACACACCGTGTAAACATTCACAGTGCAGGGCGGAGAAAGTACGTGAACCCTTTCTGTGTTTTGGGTCATTGTCCTCTTGCATCACCCAACTTCTGTTGAGCTTCATTTGGCGGACGGGAAAACRTAACATTCTCCTGCAAAATGTCTTGATAAACTTGGGAATTCCTTTTTCAGTCGACGATAGCAGGCAGCAAAGCAGCCCCAAATCATGATGCTCCCTCCACCATACTTTAAAGTTGGGATAAGGTTTTGATGTTGGTGTGCTGTGCTGTGCCTTTTTTCATCCACAAGTAGTGTTGTGTGTTCCTTCCAAATAACTSAACTTTAGTTTCATCTGTCCACAGAATATTTTCCCAGTAACGCTGTTGAACATCTAGGCGTAGCAATGTTTTTTTTGGACAGKAGTGGCTTCTTCCGTGGTGTCCTCCCATGAACACCATTCTTGTTTAGTGTTTTATGTATCATAGACTCGTCAACAGAGATGTTAGCATGTTCCAGAGATTTAGCTGACACTCTAGGATTCTTCTTAACCTCAGAGCATTCTGCGCTGTGCTCTTGCAGTCATCTTTGCAGGATGGCCACTCCTAGTGAGAGTAGCAACAGTGCTGAACTTTCTCAATTCATAGACAATTTGTCTTACCGTGTACTGATGAACATCAAGGCTTTTAGAGATACTTGTGTAACCCTTTCCAGCTTTATGCAAGTCGACAATTCTTAATCTTAGGT
Source organism: Salvelinus sp. IW2-2015 (assembly GCF_002910315.2). Classification (NCBI taxonomy): domain Eukaryota; kingdom Metazoa; phylum Chordata; class Actinopteri; order Salmoniformes; family Salmonidae; genus Salvelinus; species Salvelinus sp. IW2-2015. The sequence continues at coordinate 5,013,821 of NC_036857.1, read as the reverse complement.
CTTCTGAGATAACTTTTGTTCGAGGCATGGTTCACATCAAGCAATGCTTCTTGTGAATAGCAAACTCAAATTTTGTGAGTGTTTTTGATAGGGCAAGGCAGCTCTCACCAACATCTCCAATCTCGTCTCATTGATTGGACTCCAGGTTAAGTGATTCCTGACTCCAATTAGCTTTTGGAGAAGTCATTAGCCTAGGGGTTCACATACTTTTTCCAACCTACACTGTGAATGTTTAAATTATTTATTCAATATAGACAAGACAAATACAATCGTTGGGGGGTTATTAGTTTAAGCACACTATGTTTGTCTATTGTTGTGACTTAGATGACGATCAGATCAAATTTGACTACCAATTTATGCAGAAATCCAGGTAATTCCAAACGGTTCACATACTTTTTCTTGCCACTGTATATACACACACACCCACACACACACACCACAGCTCACAGCAATGTAGGTACAGCTCTGTSTTTTTGAGAAGCAGATCAGGCACAACTTTGTTTGATATTTTTCTCTCCTCTCTTCTGCATAGCAGCCAGTCAGTCAGCAGCCAGTCAGTGTTAGCTTTTAATGAGACTGTCAGAAATAACTACTTTTCACCTAAGAAAGCCTTTCTTCCATACAACAGACACACAAAGACAGACAGTCAGACACATACTGTCACGGCCGTCGAATGAAGTAGACCAAAGCGCAGCGTGGTGAGCGTACATATTCCTCTTTATTAGGATGATGCCGACAAAAACAATAAACAATACAAAAACAACCGTGAAGCTTAAGGCTATAGTGCCACAAACAAAGACAACTTCACACACTGAAAGTAGGGAAAAGGGCTACCTAAGTATGGTTCCCAATCAGAGACAACGATAGACAGCTGTCCCTGATTGAGAACCATACCCGGCCAAAACATAGAAATACAAAATCATAGAAAACAAAAACATAGAATGCCCACTCTAAATCACACCCTGACCAAACCAAATAGAGACATAAAAAGGCTCTCTAAGGTCAGGGCGTGACAGTACCCCCCCCCAAAGGTGTGGACTCCGGCACAAAACCTGACCTATAGGGGAGGGTCTGGGTGGGCATCTATCCGCGGTGGCGGCTCAGGTGCGGGACGCAGACCCAGCTCCACCGGCTGGCTCACCCACTTTGGTGGCACCTCCGGTGCGGGGACCCTCATTGCCGACCCCGGACTGGGGCCCCTCGTTGCGGCCCGGAGTAGTCACCCTCGCTGCGGGCCCGGACTGGGCACCCTCGCTGCGGGCCCCAGACTGGGCACCCTCGCTGCGGGCCTCAGACTGAGCATCACATTGCGGGCCCGGACTGGGCACCTCGTTGCGGGCCCGGACTGGGGACCGTCGCGGAGGCTCCGGACTGGAGACCGTCGCTGGAGGCTCCGGACTGGAGACCATTGCTGGAGTCTCTGGACTGTAGGCCGTCGTGGGAGCTTTGTGCCGTGGACTACTCACTGGAGGCTTCGTGCCTTGGATCATCACCGGAGCTTCTTGCCATGGATCATCACTGAGGGCTTCGTGCCATGGATCATCACTGAAAGCTTCATGCCATGGATCAATCACTGGAGCTTCATGCTATGGATCATCACTGGAGGCTTCAGGCTATGGATCATCACTGGGGCTTCGTGGCATGGATCATCACTGGAGGCTTCATGCCATGGATCATCACGGAGGCTTCATGCCATGGATCATCACTGAGGCTTCTTGCCTGGATCATTACTGGAGCTTCGTGCCATGAAATTTTACTGGAGGCTTCGTGCCATGGATCATCACTGGAGGCTTCGTGCCATGGATCATCACTGGAGGCTTCATGTCATGGATCATCATTGGAGGCTTCTTGCCATGGATCATCACTGGAGGCTTCGTGCCATGGATCATCACTGAAGGCTTCTTGCCATGTTTCATCACTGGAGTGAGGAGACGTATGGGCAGTCTGGTACGTGGAGCTGCCACAGGGCTCACCAGGCTGGGGAGACATACAGGAGGCCTGGTTCTGGCAGCAGGCACAGGACTCACCAGGCTGGGGAGACATACTGGAGGATTGGTTCTTGGCGCTGGCACTGGATACACTGGGCCGTGGAGGCGCACTGGAGGTTTCGAGCGCAGAGCTGGCACAACCCGTTCTGGCTGGATGCCCACTTCCACCCGGCAAATGCGGGACGCTGGCACAGAGCACACCGGCCTGTGAATGCTTACTCGAGACACAGTGCGCATCACCCCATAACACGGTGCCTGACCAGTCACATGCTCCCCACGGTAAGCACGGGGAGTTGGCTCAGGTCTATAACCTGACTCCGCCAATCTCCCTGTGTGCCCCCCCAAAATATTTTTGGGGGCTGCCTCTCGTGCCTGCTTCACTGACTTGCCTCCTCATATCGCCGCCGCTCTGCTTTTGCTTCCTCCAGTTCCTCCCTTGGACGGTGATACTCCCCAGCCTGCCTCCAGGGTCCCTTACCYTACAGGATCTCCTCCCATGTCCAGGAGTTCCTTTCACCACGCTGCTTGGTCCTTTGGTGGTGGGAAGTTCTGTCACGGCCGTCGAATGAAGTAGACCAAAGCGCAGCGTGGTGAGCGTACATATTCCTCTTTATTAGGATGACGCCGACAAAAACAATAAACAACACAAAACAACCGTGAAGCTTAAGGTTATTGTGCCACAAACAAAGACAACTTCCCACACTGAAAGGAGGGAAAAGGGCTACCTAAGTATGGTTCCCAATCAGAGACAATGATAGACAGCTGTCCCTGATTGAGAACCATACCCGGCCAAACATAGAAATACAAAATCATAGAAAACAAAAACATAGAATGCCCACCCCAAATCACACCCTGACCAAACCAAATAGAGACACAAAAAGGCTCTCTAAGGTCAGGGCGTGACACACACATGTACTCCATGTTTCTTACATTCATTGGGTACGGTTGCATGCACACAATAATGCGATTATTGTGATTACTCAGATTAATATAATAGTTTGATCACACTTTGCAAGAATAAAAATGTTGCCAGTAATCCTTTTTACATGGACAAATCTGAAATCAGGCTAACTGATGGGACTTTGATACATTCAGAAAATCGCCAATCAAAAGAAACGTTATACAGTACCACAGCGACCATGTAATTTTTTGGAAGCTTATTTGATTCTAAGTATTGACATATAACGTTTGTATAAAAACTATTTCTAGATGCATACTTTTTTCAAAAAGAGGGAAGCTTCAATGCTTGTGCTAGCACATGCGCAGATCAAATACACCGCTGGAACTCAGATTAAACTGCCTCATACTCAATTCTTGCTCGTACAATATGCATATTATTATTACTATTGGATAGAAAACAATCTCTAGTTTCTAAAACCGTTTGAATTATGTCTGTGGGTGAACCAGAACTCTTTCTGCAGCGAAATTCATGACAGGAACTGCGAAGGTCTGAAAACAAGGCTCTGTTCTCAGATCAGTTTAAAGCTCTGTATGTATCCTATGGGTCGACATGAACTGCACCCGCCTTCCCCTGGATGTCAGTAACCAATGAGAATTGGAATGGAGTTTCTACGTAGATCTCAGACCTTATAAAAGGCCAAGGAACGAAGGGAGCTCTCTTTTCGACGTTCGTCATTACGCAAACAAGAAGCCCTCAAGATGGCAATTTTGAAACGCCAGTTATCCGGCCCTAGAGTATATCCGCTGTTAATTTTAATCGATATAGGGTTAGACATCATAAACGGCTTATTTTAAACCCGAGTTAATCATTACTGCGGAAATTTGCATTTCGGAATTTCCTTAGATAGTGGGCGTTTTGAACATTGGCAGTTGTGGCCACATAGCTATTGTTAGCTGCTAATTCCGAAGTTGAAGACGACGTTTACAACCAACAACGATTATTTTGGACAAAGGACAACTTGCCCAAGATTCTGATGGAAGCTCGTCCAAAAGTAAGAGCTATTTATGATGTTATCCGTATTTAGTGGAAAAATGTAAACAGTTTGTCCGCCATTATTGCGGCACTAGTCTGGCTGTAACGCACACTGTATGTCTAGTAACGTTAATTTAAAATCTAACTCAGCGGTTGCATTAATACTAATGCATCCTTCATTTGCTGTCCAACCTGTATTTTTTAGTCAAGTTTACGTTATTTATTGATTAGATTAGGTGCCTTTCCAAGATTGCGCCGGCCAGAATGCATGAACTGTTGCCACTGATCACATTGTATAACCACGATTGGTGCTGCTAAATATGCACATTCGAACAAAACCTATATGCATTGTGTAATATGATGTTACAGGACTGTCATCTGATGAAGTATATCAAGGTTAGTCAAAAATTATATATCTTTTGCTGGATTGTACGATCGCTAACCTGTGCTCCTGGTAAATTGCTTGTGTTTCTGGCTATTGTGCTAAGCTAATATAATGCTATATTGTGTTTTCGCTGTAAAACACTAAAAAATCGGACATATTGGCTGGTCACAGATGTTGGGCTTTCATTTGCTGTACGCTGTGTATTTTCAGAAATGTTTTAAGATGAGTAATTAGGTATTGACGTTGGTCTCTGTAATTATTCTGGCAGCTTCGGCACTATTTCAGATTGCAGCTGCAATGTAGAACTGTGATTTATACCTGAAATATGCACATTTCTAAAAAACATATGCTATACAATAAATATGTTATCAGACTGTCATCTTATGAAGTTGTTTCTTGTTAGTGGCTATATATATCTTTATTTGGTCGAAATTGTGATAGCTACCCATGCAGGAAAAAAATGGTGGGAAAAAAAAGTTGTGTCTTTTGCTATCATGGTTAGCTAATAGATTTACATATTGTGTCTTCCCTGTAAAACATTTTAAAAATAAGAAATGATGGCTGGATTCACAAGATCTGTATCTTTCATCTGGTGTCTTGGACTGTGATTTAATGATATTTAGATGCTAGTATTTACTTGTGGCGCTATGCTAGGCTATGCTAGTCAGCTTTTTTACTGATGGGTGTGCTCCCGGATCCGGGATGCGTGCAAGTAGAAGTTAAAGTGTTAACATATAATCACCTTACCCTGATTAAAGGAAAACTCAGCCCCAATCTATATTTTTGTATTTGTTTCATTAGTCTATTGTTGATATAGTTCCAAAATGTTTGCATGTCAGCAATCAAGATTTAAAAAAATACAGAAAACTGGCCCATAAGGTGCATTTTGAAAATGCATCATACGGAACAGATTTCTGTATTTTGAAAGTACGTATCTTGAAACTTGATTGCTGACATGCAGAACTGCTTTAACTCAGCGACATTTGTGGTCATGAGTGTCATGACGTTGACCTGATGGGGGAGGTTTATGACCCCCATAATACCTTTCCCCTTCTTCCTCTCTCTACTCTACCGATGTGACTATTGAAAATCCCTTTGTTAACATGGAGAGTCTGGTAACATCAAAAGGTGGGAAACGGAACCATATTTCGGTAATCCAACCAGTTGAAAATATGCGTTGGTTCATTGAATATGATTGCAGATCAGTTGCGCTTGAGACATTATTACTGATGATAGGAGACATAAACTGTATCTTTGGAAAGTCTACACATTCTGGTTCACATTCAGATTCACATGAATTGTTGTGCAATTTAAATGTTTAAATGAAACTATTTGTGAAAGATTAAATGTAATTTTAGCTCCTAAATGAGAGAATTGGTTTCATGAGTGAACTATGCTCAACTCAGTGCCCCCCCCCCCCCCCCCCCATGTGAACAGACAGTGGTTGTAAACTAGAAACACGGCCCTTCCCCAACCTTATAAGCCCCTTTACGAAAATGTAACTTCCTGTTCCAAGGACGTGTGGACTGAGGTCCACGTTGAAAGGACAAAGACCACCTACAGAACTAAGCCAACCTCAGCAAGAACCTAATGAAATTAGCATCAAATTTCAATGTGAAGGTGACGACCTACACGACGGAAGGATGAATTTCGACTATACCAGCCGATATACCAGCAGAATATAGCAGAGTTAAAGTATAGCAACTTGGTATGAACTTTGAACTCTTATTCACTAAAGAAGTGATACCTCCTAGCCGTTGCGTTAGCGCAGCAACTGTAGACGTGGGCTAGGAGAGGACGGACAGAGTATCTGTCCTTCAACACGACGACGGTACTACCAAGTATTCGTTCTACCACCAGAGACATTCTTCAAAGGACAAACCCGGACTATCTACGACCAATCTTCCGAAGCGCAGCTCAGAGTAAATATTTTGCATTTTCCTTCTTCAAATGGGCGGTAATTTAGAATGCATAAGATTGTATTTACGATAGCATAGCTTCTAACTTTGTTACTCAGTCTTCCTGCTCTTTCATTCAAAACCCAACCCCTTTCTTGTGGTAACCAGCCGTCATATCGGTTCCGTCCACCAGGGACGTTTTCCTTTATGACATAATTTGTAATCAATGTATGATCCATTCTGTGTGATTATTTAGGTATTTAATAAATAAATAATTAAACCAATTTTGTATTGCTGATTCAACTTGTTGACCAGGGTTCGTGAAGATAACCAAGAATTTTCAACTTTCAGATGAGACTAAATAAGGTGACGATTAATTAAATATTGACTGCTACTGATGTAAAAGATTACCAGGTCTTTAAGAGTTTATTCAGAAGATAACAGCTCTAATACATTATTTCGTGGTGCCCGACTTTCTAGTTATTTATTTACCTGATAGCCTTAATCAGGTAATATTAATTACAGAGAAATTATTTTATAGAATAGCATGTCATATCACTTAATCCGGCATAGCCAAAGACATGACATGAGGCAGCAAAGCAACCCCAAACCATCACACTACCACCACCATGCTTGACCGTTGGTCTAAGGTTCTTACTGTGGAATGCAGTGTTTGGTTTTCGCCGGGCATAATGGGACTCATGCTGTCCAAAAAGTTATACTTTTGACTCATTTATCCATAGAACATTCTTCCAAGAGTCTTGATGATCATCCAGGTGCTTCCAGGTGCTTTTTGGCAAACTTGAGCCAACTATTTGAATGAGATGGGTCCCATAATGTCTGGTGAAATCCAAACACTGCATTCCACAGMAAGAACCTCATAGCAACGGTCAACGATGGTGGTGGTAGTGTGATGGTTTGGGGATGCTTTGCTGCCTCAGGCCTCAGGCAGACAAATGTTGCTGAGTGAAAGCAGTTCTGGACCAAAATTCCTCCACAGCGATGTCAGAGACTGATCAACAACTACAGGAAGCATTTGGTTGCAACAGGGAAATTACTTTTTCACACATGAGTGAGGTGAGTTAAGAATAACTGACAGTATGTATGTTAGAAATAATTTACACATGCAAACTTGATATGCTGTGGTAAACAAGCGCTGTATGAAAACAACTATTTCGCAACACCCGCAATAACATCTGCTAAACATGTGTATGTGACCAATAACATTTGATTTGATTTGGTAGACCATTTATTTTGATTGAGGATTTTCTGCGGTCATCAAAAGTCCCATCAGGTAGCCCGATTTCAGATGTGTCCATGTAAACAGGTTTATTAGGAAAATAATTATTCTTGCAAGCATGTAAATGTTTAAATCAAACTATTATATTATGACATATTATACTATGACATTTACTCCTGATTATTATTTGACCATGCTGGTCATTTATGAACATTTGAACATCTTGGCCATGTTCTGTTATAATCTCCACCCGGCACAGCCAGAAGAGGACTGGCCACCCCTCATAGCCTGGTTCCTCTCTAGGTTTCTTCCTAGGTTTTGGCCTTTCTAGGGAGTTTTTCCTAGCCGCCGTGCTTCTACACCTGCATTGCTTGCTGTTTGGGGTTTTAGGCTGGGTTTCTGTACAGCAGTTCGAGATATTAGCTGATGTACGAAGGGCTATATAAAATAAACTTGATTTGATTTGATGATTTATATTAATCGGACTAGTCACTATAATTGTACTTTTGTGTGCATGCAACCATACTCAATGAGATATCTTTAAATGTTTCATCTTCTGTAACCATGTCCTTGAGATGGTAATGATAATTTATGCAAATGTCAAGTAATCTTTGGGAAAATGCATTGCACACAGTACAATCTAGCATTTAGGACTAATCCAACACTCTTTTTCTGTGTGGTGTCTATTTGAAATGTTCAGGTTTACTTTGAGCACCGCGAGTGTGCGATTAAAAGTAGAAGTGTGGGGCCTCGGTCTCTGTGCATTTTTAGTCCAGGAGTAGGCTGAATCTGCACCCCTTTAGATCCTCAAACAAGTGCACTGCACGCCTACATTACGATCAGCCAATGAAGGCAGTAGTGGCACATTTATTGTTAATGTTAATTTTTACTGTTAATGTTGGAAGTTGTCCCATTGTTTATGATGATGTCATCATAGCTTTAATCTGAATCAGTGTAACTGCTCCCATGTCTTGTGTTCCCCAGTAACTGGGGTGGCAGGTAGCCTAGTGCTTAGAGCGTTGGACTAGTAACTGAAAGGTTGCAAGATCGAATCCCTGAGCTGACAAGGTAAAAATCTGTTGTTCTCCTGAACAAGACAGTTAACCCCTCATAGGTGGTCATAGAAAATAAGAATTTGTTCTTAACTGACCTAGTTAAATCTAGGTTTTTTAAAAACTGCTTCAATGTTTTGTGATCCCAAGTAACTGCTCCCAAGTCACCAATAGAGGTGCAGTGATGCAGATCTGGCCATGACTCTTAGGAGTGTGTGTGCTATAACAGAGCCAAAGTAGTCTGGGAAAGGAGATGTGATGAGGTCATCCCCCTGTCTCTTCTCTACAGAGCCTGGAGACAGAGAGTGAGAGACTAAGAAGAAAGAAAAGCAAATACTGTATGAAAACCTGTGATGACAGAGGCTGTTGTGTTTTGGCCAGGTCATTGCTCAGCACGCACGCACGCACGCACGCACGCGCTTGGGGCTCGATTAATGTAGCAGAACTTTGAGCTAGCCCTACCAGCATCCAGAACTACAGGTCCGCAGCAAGCTGTCCAACCCATGCCCAAAATCATGAGCTCATCACTGACAGTGTGTGTGTGTATGTGTCCTCGCTGACCTTCTGTCCTCCTACACATCAGCATGCTGCCTCACTGTATTTCCTGTGATCGTGACCCAACCATATGTCTCCCTCTCTCTGTCTCTCTCTCCCTATTTATGTTTGAAATGCATCCTTAGATCCTCTTCTTTACCTTCCCTTCCACTCCCTCACTCCATCCCAAGCCTCTCTCTCTCTCTTTCTCCCCTCCCTCCTTCCCTTCCTCCATCCATCTGTCCCTCCCTCCCTCCCCAATGCTCTCCTATCTCCCCTTATATTAACACAAAAAATGACATTTTAAATTAAATACAAGATTTTGTCTGAAGTTCAAATACAAATTTTACCTACGCAGTATTACTGCGAGAGAACTGCGGCTTTATTGGTCTACTGTGCTTCAACAACAGATGTCCTCACATTGGATGGGTTAATTAGGATTCAAGCCTTCTCTCAAACAGCCTAATGCAGTACATATTCTAAGAGTATGTTTATGCCATAAATGTACTTGGCAATGTAAACATGTTTTTTTTCATGTAAGATACACATGCAACCTGCCATCTGGGAATCTGTTCAATGTTCCTGATCTTGATACACAGTGCATTCGGAAAGTATTCCGTTTTTTGACGTTACAGCCTTATTCTAAAATGGATTACACTTTAATCAACACACAATACCCCATAATGACAAAGTGAAAACAGTTTTTTGAATTTTTTGTAAATGTAAAAAAATGACAAAATAAATAACTTTTTATATACGTATTCAGACCCTTTGCTATGAGACACAAAAATTGAGCTCAGTTGCATCCTGTTTCCATTGACCATCCTTGAGATGTTTCCACAACTTGATTGGAGTCCACTTGTAGTGAATTCAATTGATTGGACATGATTTGGAAAGATACATACCTGTCTATATGAAAGGTCCCACAGTTGACAGTGCACGTCAGAGCAAAAACCAAGCCATGAGGTCAACGGTATTGTCCATAGAGCTCCGAGACAGGATTGTGTTGAGGCACAGATCTGGGGAAGGGTACCAAAACAATTCTGCGGCATTGAAGGTCCAAAAGAACATAGCGGCCTCCATCATTATTAAATGGAAGAAGTTTGGAACCACCAAGGCTTCCTATAGCTGGCCACCTGGCCAAACTGAGCAATTGGGGGAGAAGGGCCTTGGTCAGGGAGGTGACCAAGAACCTGATGGTCACTCTGACAGAGCTCCAGACTTTCTCTGAGGAGATGGGAGAACCTTCCAGAAGGACAACCATCTCTGCAGCACTCCACTAATCAGACCTTTATGGTAGAGTAGCCAGACGAAAGCCACTCCTCAGTAAAAGGCACATGACAGCCCGSTTGGAGTTTGCCACAAGGCACCTTCAACCAAGATTGAAATATTTGACCTGAATGCCAAGAGTCATGCCTGGAAGAAACCTGGCACCATCCCTACGGTGATGTTTTTCAGCGGCAGGGACTAAGAGACTAGTCAGGATCGAGGCAAAGATGAATGGAGCAAAGTACAGAGAGATCCTTGATGAAAACCTGCTCCAGAGCTCTCAGGACCTCAGACTGGGGCAAAGGTTCACCTTCCAACAGGACAACGACCTTAAGCACACAGCCAAGACAACGCAGGAGTGGCTTCGGGACAAGTCTCTGAATGTCCTTGAAAGGCCCAGCCAGAGTCTGGACAAACCCGATCTAAAATATCTGGAGAGACCTGAAAATAGCTGTGCAGCGACGCTCCCCATCCAACCTGACAAAGCTTGAGAGGATCTGCAGAGAACAATGGGAGAAATTCCCCAAATACAGATGTGCCAAGCTTGTAGCGTCACACCCAAGAAAACTTGAGGTTGTAATAGCTGCCAAAGGTGCTTCAACAAAGTATTGAGTAAAGGGTCTGAATACTTATGTAAATGTAATATTTCCGTTTTTATTTTTATACATTTGCAAACATTTCTAAAAAACAGTTTTTGGTTTGTCATTATTGGGTATTGTGTGTAGATTAATAAGCGAAAAAACACAATTTAATCCATTTTAAAAGTCCTGAGGTCCTGAGTGCTCTGGAGCAGTTTTTCATCAAGTATCTCTCTGTACTTTGCTCAGTTCATCTTTCCCTCGATCCTGACTAGTCTACCAGTCCCTGCCACTGAAAAACATCCTCACAGCATTAAGGTGCCACAGCATGATGATGCCAGCACCATGCTTCACCGTAGGGAGGGTGCCAGGTTTGCTCCAGCCGTGACGCTTGGCATTCAAGCAAAACACTTCAATCTTGTTTTTTTCAGATCAGAGAATCTTGTTTCTTTTTTTGAGTCCTTTGGATGCCTTTTTGCAAACTCCAAGCGGGCTGTCATTTGCCTTTTACTGAGGAGTGGCTTCCGTCTGGCCACTCTACCATGAAGGTCTGATTGGTGGAGTGCTGCAGAGATGGTTGTCCTTCTGGAAGGTTCTCACATCTCAACAAAGGAACTCTGGAACTCTGTCGGAGTGACCATCGGGTTCTTGGTCACTTCCCTGACCAAGGCTAWTCTCCCCTGATTGCTCAGTTTGGCCGGGCGGCCAGCTCTAGGAAGAGTCTGGTGGTTCCAAACTTCTTCCATTTAAGAATGTTGGAGGCCACTGTGTTCTTGGAGACCTTCAATGCCACAGAAATGTGTTGGCACCCTTCCCCAGATCTGTGCCTCAACACAATCCTGTCTCTGAACTCTACAGACAATCCCTCGTGCTCATGGCTTGGTTTATGCTCTGAAATGCACTGTCAACTGTGGAAACTTATATAGTGTGGTGGATGAATCAGAATTAGTTGGGTAACATAAGTAATTAKGATGTCATATCTGCATAATATTCTTATGTGATATACTTTTTATTAGAATGTATTTCTAATAGACTAGTGTTGGCAGTTGCATTTCTTCCCTCAGCTGGGGCTCAGTCACTTGGGGCCCAGCGAGGGGAGAGGTCAGGCTTGTCTTTTACATATCTCTGGTGCTATGCAGAATATCAGAAAGGGAAGAGGACAGGATGGAACATTGTCTTCATATGTGAATGTATCTGTTAAACCATGTGAAGGGATGGCGTGATTAAGGGGGAACCAATTATTTGTCTCCACAATGTCTGTGCGCAAGCCACTCCCTCATTTGGCATTGGGGGGAGGTGTATGGCAGTGTCTGGAACCATTGTATGTCCTCTCTGATGTTGCACTTATCCTGGGATAGTGTATGACCTAGAGGCTCACTCCCCTCAGTGAGCTTGTCCAGGAGTGGGGTCAAGAGGGGGTTTACTTGAGATGGGAGTATCTAGAGTTGACAATTGATTTATGCCATTGGATGAGATGGTGTTTTTGTGCTATGAAGTACCAGGAACAGGATTAGAACCTCGTCTTAGGGACCAAACTGAACGAAAATTTATAGCGAACGTTATCTGGCTAAGGGATACTCCTTTCTCAATTATAAAGTCCCTTTGTGAACTGTTCCTATGATCTGTGGTTCGTCATGTAGGTTGAGAGGGGTGTATCTTGGCTATAAAAGATCTTTGTACTTTTCTGTTGTCACTTTCAATGGTTCATTAGAGATGGCGTATCATTGAAAGTCAAATGCTATTGCAGGGCTCTTATTATTATTAAAGATGTAGTTTAAGTATAACTCTGACTGGTGTATGAAGTTTGTAACTCTCCTCATTTGGTAATGCAGAAATATGCCACCACAATAGAAAGGTGTGTGCCTTTCCAAATCATGTCCAATCAATTGAATTTACCACAGGTGGACTTCAAACAAGTTGTAGAAACATCTAAATGATGATCCATGGAAACAGGAGAAATCGMAGCTCAATTTCGAGTCTCATTGCGAAGGGTCTGAATACTTATGTAAATAAGGTATTCATGTTTTTATTTTTTATAAATTATCAAACATTTCTAAAAACCTGTTTTCGCTTTGTCGTTATGGGGTATTGTGTGTAGATTGATGAAGGTCTGTGTCACGCCCTGACCATAGAGAGCTTTTATTCTCTATGTTGGTTAGGTCGGGGTGTGACTAGGGTGGGTTAACGAGGTGAATTATATGTCTATGTTGGCCTAGTATGGTTCCCAATCAGAGGCAGCTGTTTATCGTTGTCTCTGATTGGGGATCATATTTAGGTAGCCATTTTCCCATTGTGCTTTGTGGGATCTTGTCTATGTATAGTTGCCTGTGAGCATTATTCTAGCTTCACGTTTCGTTTTTTCGTTTTGTTGTTTTTGTTCTTTGAAGTTTTCTATTCCGAAATAAAGGATGGAAACATACCAGGCTGCATCTTGGTCTACTCCTTATAACGATCGTGACAGAAGATCCCACCACAAAGGGACCAAGCAGCGTGGCCAGGAGGAGCAGACATCCTGGACTTGGGAGGAYATAATGGCAGGAGACGAAAGCCTTCCATGGAAGCAGACGCAGGAGGATCAACGGCGACTCCGAAGTTCACGACCACGACGGAAGCCCAGGGGTTGGTCGGCGAAGCCGAGGGGCGAGTCTGAGAGTGAAGAGGAATATTGGGATAGACTGAGCGAGGAGTATTGTGAGATAGTTGAGGGGAGTGATGAGGTAGAGTGGATGTTTTGGTGTCTGGAGCAAGACAGTCGCCGTGAGGAGCGTGTTACCAGTCAGGCACCATGTTTTGCGGAGATACGCAATGTGTCTCCAGTGCGCATCCACAGCCCGGTTCGTTCTGTGCCAGCTCCTCGCACTTGCCGTGCCAAAGTGAGCATCCAGCAAGGACGAGTTGTGCCGGCTCAGCGCTCCTGGTCTCCAGAACGCCTCCTCGGTCCAGGATATCCTGCGCCGGCTCTAAGCACTGTGTTGCCCATGCGCATTCACAGCCCAGTGTGTCCTGTGCCAGCGCCTCGCACTTGCCGGGTGAGCATCCAGCCAGGACACGTTGTGCCAGCTCTACGCTTCAGACCTCCAGTGCGCCTCCACGGTCCAGTACGTCCTGTGCCTCCTCCCCGCACTCGCCCTGAGGTGCATGTCATCAACCCGGTGCCACCTGTACRGGTCCTACGTGTAACAGTATAACTTTACGTCCGTCCCCTCGCCCCGACCCGGGCGCGAACCAGGGACCCTCTGCACATATCAACAACTGACACCCACGAAGCATCGTTACCCATCGCTCCACAAAAACTGCGGCCCTTGCAGAGCAAGGGGAACCACTACTTCAAGGTCTCAAAGCGAGTGACGTCACCGTTTGAAAGGCTATTAGCGCGCACCACCGCTAACTAGCTAGCCATTTCACATAGGTTACATTCACCCCCCCTTCCGACCTCCTCCTTTTCCGCAGCAACCAGTTATCCGGGTCAACAGCATCAATGTAACAGTATAACTTTACATCCGTCCCCTCGCCCATACCCGGGCTCGAACCAGGGACCCTCTGCACACATCAACAACAGTCACCCACGAAGCATCGTTACCCATCGCTCAACAAAGGCCGCGGCCCTTGCAGAGCAAGGGGAACCACTACTTCAAGGTCTCAGAGCAAGTGACGTCACCGATTGAAAGGCCATTAGCACGCACCACCGCTAACTAGCAAGCCATTTCACATCCGTTACACACGCATCAGGCCTCCAGTGCGCCTCCACAGTCCAGAGCTTCCGGCGACAGTTCCCAGTCTAGAGCTTCCGGCGACAGTTCCCAGTCCAGAGCTTCCGGGGACAGTTCCTAGTCCAGAGCTTCCAGCGACAGTCTGCGTTCCAGAGCCTCCAGCGACGGTCTGCGGTCCAGAGCCTCCAGCGATGGTCTGCGGTCCAGAGCCTCCAGCGGGGGTTCTCAGTCCGGAGCCTCCTGCGAGGGTTCCCAGTCCGGAGCCTCCGGCGACAAACCACGATCCGGAGTCCCCGGCGAAAAACCACGGTCCAGAGTCCCCGGCGTCGATCTACGGTTCGAAGTCCCCGGCAACGATCCACGGTCCGGTTCCTCCGGCGAATATCCACGGTCCGGAGCCTCCGGCGACGATTCACGGTCCGGTTCTTCCGGTGACGATCCACGGCCCGGAGCCCCTGGCGACGATCCATGGCCCGGAGCCCCCGGGGATGATCCACGGTCCGGAGCATCCAGCAACGATTCCGGTTCTTACGGCAACGAGCCACGGTCCGGTTCCTCCGATAACGTGTCCACGAGCGGAGTGGGTACTTCGCCCCTCACCAGAGCCGCCCCCGACGGTAGATGCCCACCCCTCCCCTATTGAGTCAGGTTTTGCAGCCGGAGTCCGCACCTTTTGGGGGGGTACTGTCACGCCCTGACCATAGAGAGCTTTTATTCTCTATGTTGGTTAGGTCGGGGTGTGATTTAAGGGTGGGTTATCTAGGTGAATTATATGTCTATGTTGGCCTAGTATGATTCCCAATCAGAGGCAGCTGTTTATCGTCTCTGATTGGGGATCATATTTAGGTAGCCATTTTCCCATTGTGCTTTGTGGGATCTTGTCTATGTATAGTTGCGAGCATTATTCTAGCTTCACGTTTCGTTTGTTTGTTTTGTTGTTTTTGTTCTTTGAAGTTTTCTATTCCGAAATAAAAGATGGAAACATACCACACTGCATCTTGGTCTACTCCTTATGACGAACGTGACAGAATGAAAAATAATTGTATCAATTTTAGAATAAAGCTGTAACGTAACAATTTGTGGAAAAAAAGTCAAGGGGTCTGAATAACACTCCGAATGCACTCTATAAACAAAGAAATATTGATAGAAAACAGGTAAAACGAAATTGAAGTCCAGCTAGTTTGTAGTATTACAGCTTCAGTTCGAAATGAGTGTTAGCTGTGTTGTTGGCTAGCTCTCGAATAACAGTGTCCTAACGAGAGAACACATTTCTATGCCAGGTTAAATCACGCCTCATTAGCTCTATTGTTATGGATATATCCTAATAAATATCACATAGAACCACAGTTTTAGCAAATGCAAAGCAGCTACTTTGTTGTTATTCTGGCTGCACTGTCTGACATAACTGTAAGTTGCCAAAGTTGGCTAGGTAGCAAGCATGGGATAGGAAATTTGCCAGCAGTATGGCAACAGAACATTTAGATACAAGAATAAAAACACTGAACAACTGGGCTGTGTCTCTGCTACCGAACAATTAGAACAAACGACCAGCTGGCTTGGGTAGCAACCCTAGATTTGTGTATGGGACATATATCTTGTGGAAGGATTGATATATATAATAAATTCATCAAAATACAGTTTTTATTAAAAATATGTCAATCTTATTTGAACATGTTGATAACCCGTTGTATAAAAGTGATAATGCCCTTCGAAGCCGGTGTTTTGGAGGATATAGTGTCACGGTTTGCCTGCTTTCGACTTCGTCTCGGGCCTAACAACACCCGTGACAATATATCTTCCAAACACCAGCTTCTCCGGGCATTATCACTTAAATAGGGATAGAAAGGTATATGTCACCCCTGACCATAGATTGCTTTGTATGTTTCTATTTTTTGTTTGGTTCAGTGTGTGATGTGTTGGTGCGGGCATTCTATGTGTATTCTAAGTGTTGTATTTCTATGTGTTTGGCCTGGTATGGTTCCCAATCAGAGGCAGCTGTCAATCGTTGTCTCTGATTGAGAACCATACTTAGGTWGCCTGTTCCCACCTGTGTTTGTGGGTAGTTGTTTCCTGTTTTATGTTGTGTCACCTTTCAGGACTGTTTCGATTTTRGTTGTTTCACTTTTGTTATTTTGTATTCTGTGTTCATTTGTAATAAATTTAACATGGACACGTACCATGCTGCATTTTGGTCCGATCTTTCCTATTCCTCGTCCGAAGAAGACGACGATCGTTACAGAACTACCCACCAAAAAAGGACCAAGCAGCGTGGTAAGGAGGAGCAGCGCTATCTGGAGAAATGGACATGGGAGGAGATACTGGAAGGCAAGGGACCCTGGGCACAGGCTGGGGAGTATCGCCGTCRGCAGGAGGAATTGGAGGCAGCTAAGGCTGAGCGGCAACACTATGAGGAGTTAGCACGGCAGTGCAACAGGCACGAGAGGCAGGCACACGGGGAGATTGGCGGAGTCAGGCGATAGACCTGAGCCAACTCCCCGTGCTTACCGGAAGCAGCGTAGTACTGGTCAGGCACCGTGTTATGCGGTGAAGCGCACGGTGTCYCCAGTACGCGCTCATAGCCCGGAGCGCTATAGGCCAGCCCCCCGCAAGTGCCATGCAAGAGTGGGCATCCAGCCAGGGCGGATTGTGCCAGCTCAGCGTGTTTGGTCTCCGGTACGCCGTTTCGGCCCAGGGTATCCTGCGCCGGCTCTGCGTACTGTGTCTCCGGGGCGCTGSGAGGGTGCAGTTCGCCCTATGSCTGCGCTCCGCCCGTGCCGGGCGAATGTGGGCATTGAGCCTAAGGGAGAGGTGCGAYMGGTATGCACCAGATCTCCAGTGCTCCCCCACAGCCCGGTTCAACCTGTGCCTGCACTCTGGAGGGTCCGGGCTAAAGTGGTCATCCAGCCTGGAGGAGTGGTGCTAAGGCTGCGCACCAGAGCTCCAGTGCTCCCCCACAGCCCGGTCCATCCAGTGCTTCCTCCACGCACCAGGCCTCCTGTAGGTCTCCCCAGCCTGGTGGAGCCTGTGGCAGCCCCACGCACCAGGCTGTCTATCCGTCTCCTCCCTCCAGGTTCTCTCTCCAGTCCGGAGCTGCCAGAGCCGCCCGTCAGTCCGGAGGCGCCAGAGCCGCCCGTCAGTCCGGAGGCGCCAGAGCCGCCCGTCAGTCCGGAGGCGCCAGAGCCGCCCGTCAGTCC
>NC_036857.1:4986181-4993120 GCF_002910315.2 Salvelinus sp. IW2-2015 | reverse complement strand
CTCACGCAGAGCCGCCCCCGCACGGTAGATGCCCACCCCTCCCCTATTGAGTCAGGTTTTGCAGCCGGAGTTCCGCACCTTTGGGGGGGTACTGTTCACGCCCTGACCATAGAGAGAGCATTTTATTCTCTATGTTGGTTAGGTCGGGTGGATTTAAGGGTGGTTATCTAGGTGAATTATATCTAGTTGTTGGCCTAATATGATTCCCAATACAGAGGCAAGCCTGTTTACGTCTCTGATATGGGGATCATATTAGGTAAGCCATTTTCCCATTGTGCTTTGGGAATCTTGTCTATGTTAGTTAGCGAGCATTAGTTCTAGCTTCACGTTTAGTTTGTTTGTTTTGTTGTATTTTGTTTCTTTGAAGTTTTCTATTCCGAAATAAAAGAATGGAAACATACCACACTGACTTGGTCTACTCTTATGAACGAACGGACGAATGAAAATAATTGTATCAATTTTAGAATAAGCTGTAAGTTACAATTGTGGGAAAAAGTCAAGGGGTCTGAATACACTCCGAATGCCACCTATAAACAAGAAATATTGATAGAACAACAGGTAAACGAATGAAGTCCAGCTAGCTTTAGTATTACAAGCTTCAAGTTCGAATGAGTGTTGCTGTGTTGGTTGGTAGCTCCTCGAATAACAGTGTCCTAACGAGAGAACACAATTTTTCTATGCAGGTTAATCACGCCCTCATTAGTCATTGTTATGGATTAATATCCTAATAAATATCACAATAGAAAACCAGTCTTAAAGCAAATCATAATGCAAGTAACTGTTTGTTGTTATGTCTGGCTGCACTGTTCTGACATAACTGTAAGTTTGCCAAAGTTGCTAAGGTAGGCAAGCATGGGATAAAGGAAATTAGCCAGCAGATATGGCCAACAGACATTTAGATACAGAATAAAAAAACACTGAACAACTGGGTCGTGTCTCTGCTAACCGAAACCAATTAGAACAAACGACCAGCTGGCTTGGGTAGCACCCTAGATTTGTGTTTTGGGACTATATACTTGTGGAAGGATGAAATAGTATAAATAATTCATCAAAAATAGACAGGTTTTTATTAAAATTATTAATCATTATCTTGAACATGTGATAACCGTTGTATAAAAGTGATTAATGCCCTCGAAGCCGGTGTTTGGAGGATATAGTACGGTTTTGCCTGCCTTTCGACTTCGTCCGTCGGGCCTAAAACAACCCGTGACAATTACCTCCAAACACCAAGCTTCTCGCTGGGGATTATCACTTGAAATAGGGATAAGATAAGGTATATATCGTCACGCACCTGACCATAGATTGCTTTTGTAATGATTTCTAGTTTTTTTGTTATGGTCAGGGTGTTTGATGTGGGGTGGCATTCTATGTTGTATGTCTAGGTGTTGTATTTCTATGTGTTTGCTGTATGGTTCCCAATCAGAGGCAAGCGCCAATCGTTGTCTCTGATTGAGAACCTAACTTAGGTACCCTGTTCCCACCTGTGTTTGTGGGTAGTTGTTCCTGTTTTATGTTGTGTCACCTTTCAGGACTGTTTCGATTTTTGTTGTTTCACTTTTGTTATTTTTGTATTCTGTGTTCATTTTGTAATAAATTTAACATGGACACGTACCCATGGCCTGCATTTTGGTCCGATCTTTCCTATTCCTCGTCCGAAGGAAGACGACGATCGTTACAGAACTACCCACCAAAAAAGGACCAAGCAGCGTGGTAAGGAGGAGCAGCGCTATCTGGAGAAATGGACATGGGAGGAGATACTGGAAGGCAAGGGACCCTGGGCACAGGCTGGGGAGTATCGCCGTCCGCAGGAGGAATTGGAGGCAGCTAAGGCTGAGCGGCAACACCTATGAGGAGTTAGCACGGCAGTGCAACAGGCACAGAGAGGCAGGCACACGGGGAGATTGGCGGAGTCAGGCGATAGCCTGAGCCAACTCCCCGTGCTTACCGGAAGCAGCGTAGTACTGGTCAGCGCACCGTGTTATGCGGTGAAGCGCACGGTGTCACCAAGTACGCGCTCATAGCCCGGAAGCGCTATAGGCAGCCCCCCGCAAGTGCCATGCAAGAGTGGGCATCCAGCCAGGGCGGATTGTGCCAGCTCAGCGTGTTTTGGTCTCCGGTACGCCGTTCGGCCCAGGGTATCCTGCGCCGGCTCTGCGTACTGTGTCTCCGGGGCGCTGCGAGGGTGCAGTTCGCCCTATGGCTGCGCTCCGCCCGTGCCGGGCGAATGTGGGCATTGAGCCTAATGGAGAGTGCGAGGGGTATGCACCAGATCTCCAGTGCTCCCCCACAGCCCGGTTCAACCTGTGCCTGGCACTCTGGAGGGTCCGGGCTAAAGTGGTCATCCAGCCTGGAGGAGTGGTGCTAAGGCTTGCCGACCAGAGCTCCAGTGCTCCCAACCCGCCGCCCTGGTCCGATCCAGCTTGCTTTATCCTCTCTGCCACGCACCATGGTCCTTTGCCTGTACCGGTCTCCCCAGCCTGGTGGTAGTAGTCTGGTGCAGCCCCAGCCCAGGTGCTGTCTAGTTGCTCGTCTCACCTACCTGGCCTAAGGTCTCTACTGCCAGTGCCGCGCAGCCTGCCAAGTAGGCCCGCCCGTCAGTTCCCAGGAAGCGCGCAGAGCCGCCTAAGATCCGGAGCCTTAGACCCGCCCCGTCCAGTCCCTGAGACACGCAGTACCTGCATCATGAAGCCGCACCGTCAAGTCGCGGAGAGCGCTCACGCACTCCAGACGAGCCATGCAAGTAATCACCAGTTGCGTCCAGTCCAGTCGCGGGAGGTCCGCCCAGATTGGCATTCATTAAGAGATCGGGCCGAGCCGAAGTACAGAGTCCTACCCGTACACCTGATCGCTCACCGTGACAGTGCGGAGTTTCCCACGAGGCCAGGTGAGGTTCCCCCGCTCTACGAGATCAAGCCTGCGGCAAATCCGCATTTATGGGCGAGGAGAAGGGTACGGTCACCCCCATGCCGTACGAGCGCCTACTGTTTTCGTATGTTTAGTCAGGTTGACTCTCGGTAGCACTATGCCTTTTATGTCAGGTAGATTGACTCTATGTGTTTTGGACGTGGTATCCCACGATCAGAGCAATAGCTCGAACGTGCTACGTCACCTGGAGGTAGATCTATTCTGATGATGTCCCTGATTATCTTGGTCTGACACTGTCTCGGCGATTGTTAGTTTGAGAGTGAAATGAGTATGATGCTTGTACTGTGTAGACCTCTATGTGTTGCACTGTATGTCCAATCAAGGCACTGTCACGTGCTCTGATGCAGGAACCTTTGTTCGACAGGGTACATCCTCTTGAAAGTTGGTCTGAGGTTCCAAAAAGTGTCACCTTCAGGACTGTTTCGATTTCGTTGTTTCACTTTGTTATTTGTATTCTGTGTTAATTTGAATAAATTTAACATGGACACGTACCACGCTGCATTTGGTCCGATCTTTCCTATTCCTTGTCCGAAGAAGACAACGATCGTTACAGGTATAGGCCCCAGCTTGCTCTAAATTCACTGTGAAGGTATATGGGATGCATACACATGCAGATGTGATCCTTTTAGGCAATAAGCCCCAGACTTTGATAAACACACAAGAGACCACACACACACAACACATGCCACACACGGTTGTGAAATTGTTAGGTTAGATTACTCGATTGGTTATTTACTGCATTGTCTGGAACTTAGAAGCACAAGCATTTCGCTACACTCGCATTAACATCTGCTAACCATGTGTATGTGACAAATAAAATTGTGATTTGATTTTGATTTGAGACACACACAAAATTTAAACAGAGATTGATTTGACAGAAGAGATTACACCCAAAACTCCTATCTAAATCGACATTGTCGCCTCCGGGATGGGATTCTAAGAGTCCATATATTAACTGGATACAACAAAAACACATCTGAACCTTCTGGAATAATGCTTCCTGTGTCTAAGGCGTTGATTCAAAGTGGAGAAATATATGGGGTCTTGGGGGCAAGAGATGGTCTGAGGAGAAGATAGAAGGGGAAACGATAGGGGAAGACACGTGAAGAAGGGAGAGGATTGGGTAATATGTGGATAGCGACATGCAGTACGATTCCTACAGGTGATAATCCTCTATAGTTTGACAGGAGAGATGACAACCAAAGCTCCTGTACTTATCACTTCACATTGGGAAAGTGGTATTAGTGCCATCCAGAGCAGGATGGTGCATGATGGGATACAGAGAGATTCAAGGAAAGATTTGGTTTACCCACGATCATTAATAACTGGGATTATTCTCGCTTCACGTTTCACGTTTCATTTGTTTCGTTTTGTTGTTTTTTGTTCTTTGAAGTTTTCTGTTCCGAAATAAGGGATGGAAACATACCACGCTGCATCTTTGGTCACTCTTCTCCTTATGACGAACGTGACAGAATGAAAAATAATTGTATCAATTTTAGAATAAAGCTGTAACGTAACAATTTGTGGAAAAAGTCAAGGGGTCTGGAATTGCAGATGAGGAGAAGCCTTCTGCATCAAAGATGTCCGAGTGTAGGGGTGAGGACAGAAGGGTTTGGAAGAAAGGTAGTAAAAGGGAAAGGAAGACAAAAGAGGGAGAAGCAGAGACAGATAGAGACAGACAGAGACAGATAGAGACAGACAGAGAGAGAACGCGAGAGGGAGAGTGAGATGCTGACAGTGGGAGTATAAACTCAGCAACAACATTGACATTCTCTGTGGATGCAGTAAGTATTAGTTATGCTGACAAGGCACTGGCCTATCTCCCCAAATGTGAAAAGGCAGACATACATCATATCAGTCCTTCTTTCATCCTCATATTTTATTTATTAAACCCTTTATCTAGCATTGTATTTTATGTCATTTCTCTGTGCAATAATCCCCTAAACCCATTTGAGGTAATAGCTGGCTGTGATCCGCTCCAGCGCACTGATATGCTTATCCAGCTACCCTGATCTCTCTGTGGTCACACTGTAAATCAGGAAGCTTCGTTATCTCCTAATAGGAAGTAGAGCTAATAGTGATAGGTAATAATAGTGTCATGAATCTCAACATTCTAACAGGAAGTGGCCTAGTTCTGGTGGTGGTTTTACTGGGAGTCAGAGGGAATAGTTCTGAGCCAACGGAACAGAAGCTTTGGCTCCCAATGTCTCTCTGACTGTGTCTACATCTACAGTTTAGCAAACACTCTTATCCAGAGCAACTTACAGGAGCAGTTAGGTTACTGTGCCTTGCTCAAGGGCACATGGGCAGTTTTTCACCTAGTCGGTTCAGGGATTCAAACCAGCGAACGGTCAGTTACTGACCCAACACTCTTAACCGCTAGCCTACCTGCTGTCTAAAATGGCACTCTGTTCCCTACATACTGTAGTGCACTACCTTTGACCAGAGGATTAGGGATACGTTTAGGCGACCTAGTGAAAAGTAATGCACTACATGAAGGATAGGAATAGGATGCTATTTCAGATGCAGTCTCACCTCAGTCTTTTCTATGACATCATCTTGCCCTGTCCTTCCTTCTTTCCTCCCAGCCGGTGAACCGGGACGTGTTCTGTCACATTCAACCCAATACATCATCCCATAAGGAGTTTTCATCATGTTTTACTTCTAAGAGCTTTGATTCGATAGCAGCCAGTATTTCACCTCTGAGTTAGAGGGAGATGTATGAAGCGGTTTAGGGATGTTAGTGAAAAAGGACTATAAGAGAAGAGACAGGGTTAAGGGGTGTCAGCGGAAGAGAGAAACTATACTGTATAGGTTGCATGTTAGTACTGTGAGTGTACAGTGAGCCTATTTATTTGATTAGAAACATACTACAAAAACTGATATCAAATGCACGTTCCACTTTATAAGTTGTTTACGCTTCATAGACCCACATCTCTGTGCTAGATGTGGAAGATTATGTGGCACTGGGTAAAACAGGACTGTAGTAGTGATGGTATACAGTATGGGAACAAACAAGGTTACAGAAAATCGAATGAAATATCAACACACAAACACAGACAAGCAGGGTTGAGGAGTAACTGATCAGTTACGTTACCTGAAAAAGTATTGTAATCAGATTACAACGACTTTTGAAAAACTAAATGATTGCTTCTTGAGGGAAAAAATAAATACATTATGACACTGTTCTGTTTTCTTAATGACATTCAATTCAGCAATGAAAAAAGTCACAAGTTTGTTCCACCTGAGCGAGTCTGGCCTCAAGTCAGAAACCACTATGATGACACACCAAATGCATTTGATGGATCCTTTTTGTCTTCTTCTAATTTAAAAAAATGTTGGACAGGTAACTGGCTGGTAACAGAATTACATTTAGAAAGTAACCTAACCACCTGGTAACACACACACACACACCACAACACACACATCACACACACACACACACCACACACACACACAAGCACACACCACGCAACACACACACCACACACACACACACACACACACACACAGTGAGTAATGGTGACTAGCCCAGTGACTCTAGGCTCTCTCACATGTTATGCAAGCACAGCTGTGGAGGAAGGAATGTTAAAAGACCTCTGCTGTTCCCTGCAGTATACACTCTTCTCTCTCTCTCACCCTTTGTCATTCGCTCTCATGCACACGCTCCCTACCTTTCTCTATCCCATCTCTTCCCATTTCCTCTCTCATCTCCCTCATCTTCGCTCCCCTTTTTTTATACATGTGTGCCCTCTGGCTTTGTCAAGCCACCATCAACCAACAATCCTCTGTCTCTCTCTGTTGTAGTTCTCTAGTGTGTCTCTCCTCTGTGTGTCTCTCTGTGTGTCTCTGTGTTCTCTCTTCTGTGTGTCTCTCTTGTGTGTCTCTCGGTGTTCTCTCTGTGTGTCTCTCACGCGCACACACACGCACACACGTCTCTCTGTGGTGTCCTCTCTCTGTGTGTCTCTTCTGTGTGCTCTCTGTGTGTCTCTCTGTGTGTCTCTCTTGTGTCTC
>NC_036857.1:4906272-4985421 GCF_002910315.2 Salvelinus sp. IW2-2015 | reverse complement strand
TGCAGAATCACCTCTAGGGAATGTGCTTATTGGGCATATATAATTAGGCCCTGTTCAGAAGAAACCATAACCCTTCCTCCCTAAACGCTTGTGTAGAAATAAGTAAGTCAAATCAATGATGAGAGAATAGTCAAATTAACTGATAACTGACAAAGACATGGTGGCGTAGCAGCAAAATGTTAATATGGTGAATCAAGAGGTTCGGAGTTCAAATCTCAGGGGAGGACATGTTGAATGATAAATACTTTATAAATTAACATATGCAATCATGTATGTCAAAAGATGTAAGATGAAAACACTGCATGTTAAAATCACTGCGTGTGAGTATCTCTAAACAATGGATCAGTGGTTCACCAATCAGGGCCTTGAAGGGCTTGGCAACAGTAACAAGGTGTAATGAACAAAACATTTGGGAGAATGTTTCTTTGGGACCATCAGGTGACGTCCTGACAACTGATACACAGAAATGATCTTGCAAATTTCCATTGAAACGTGTCTAGAACATTAATATTTTACATTCTGAGAACATGGCAACCATTTTTTATGTACACTACTGTTCAAAAGTTTGGGGTCACTTAGAAATGTCCTTGTTTTTTAAAGAAAAACACATTTTTTGTCCATTAAAATAACATCACATTGATTAGAAATACAGTGTAGACATTGTTAATGTTGTAAATGACTACTGTAGCTGGAAACAGCTTATTTTTAATGGAATATCTACATAGGCCCTAACCAGAATAAAAGAGGAGTGGGAGGCCCTGGTGCACAACTGAGCAAGAGGACAAGTACATTAGAGTGTATAGTTAGAGAAACAGATGCCTCACAAGTCCTCAACTGGCAGCTTTATTATAATGGTACCCACAAAACACCAGTCTCAACGTCAACAGTGAAGAGGCAACTCCGGGATGCTGGTGTTTTACTATTCAATGAAGCTGCCAGTTGAGGACTTGTGAGACGTTTGTTTCAAATGTTTTGGGTGTCATTACATACCGCCGGGAAAACCTTTTGGACATCAGAGTGGCAGTAACTCACCAGCATTACCAGCATGACGACCAGGAATCCGACTTTCCCGAATCAGATCCTTTGTCCGTACCCCCCAGGGCAACTGAACTGATTCCAGAGGCTGATCCAAAACACCGCCGGCAGAGAAGAGGTATTCGTTGTGGACTTCTAGTCCAACTCAGGAGGCGTGCACACCACCCACRGCTCTGAGTATATTACTCGCTAATGTTCAGTCTCTGAATAATAAAGTTGATGAGCTCAGGGCGAGGATTTCCTTCCAGAGAGACATCAGGAATTGTAAAACACTCTGTTTCACTGAAAAAATGTCTCTCTCGGGATATACTGTCTGAGTCCATACAGCCAGTCAGTTCATCCGCAGACCGGAATAAATATCTCTCCGGGAAAAGTCATTTTGTTCACCCGATCCAGAATACCTCACAATCAAATACCGACCGTATTACCTCCCAAGAGAATTATCTTTGGTTATAGTCACAGCCTTGTATATTCCCCCTCAAGCTGATACCACAACGGCCKACAAAGAACTTCACTGGACTTTATGCAAACTGGAAACTGCATATCCTGAGTCCGAATGTATTGCAGCTGGAAATTTTAACAAAGCAAATTTAAGGAAAACGCTACCGAAGTTCTATCAACACATTAGTACTCGCGCTGCTAAAACAGTCGACTATTGCTACTGCAACTTCCGGGATGCCTACAAGGTCCTCCCATGCACTCCATTTGGCACATCTAATCATGACTCCTTTTTGCTCCTCCCTTCTTATAGGCAAAAACTCAAACAGGAAGTACCCATGCTAAGGTCTATTCAATGCTGGTCTGACCAATCGGAATCCACGCTTCAAGACTGTTTTGATCCAAAACACCGGACTGGGATATGTTACGGGTAGCCTCCGAGAATAACATTGACAAATACACTGATACGGTGTCTGAGTTTATCAGGAAGTGTATAGGAGATGTTCTACCGACTGTGACTATTTAAACCTAACCAGAAACTGTGGATAGCTGGCAGCATTCGTGCAATAACCATGTCTAGAACATTAATATATTATGTTCTGAGAACATGGCAGACATGTTCTGTATATGTGTGGTGGGGCGTTGATGGAATATTCTCCTAACCTACAGAAAACTGGACACACATACAGCACATGTTTGCCATGTTCTCAGAACATAATATATTAATGTTCTAGACACACAATTTTCTTGCAAAGTTCCCTTGAAATGTTCCCTTGAAACGTGTCCATGACATTCTTAGAACATGATAATCATGTTCTGGGAAAGTTCTCTTTGACATGAAGGGAATGGTCTCTTGGAAACATTCCTGGCACATCACAGGAACATTCCTATGAGAACGTTAATGGCCTATTGAGACTCATAAGGGAACGTTCTCTAAAGTTGTGGGAATGTTTGTTGTTAGCTGAGTTGTCCATGGGATCAGCTGACACTCACTCACGCACCCATTCACACTTTTTCCCCTCACTCACTCCTTCATTCACAAACTCCCTCTTTTACTCACTCAAAATGGGTGGAAAGAGTACTYAAATATKCKACTCAAATAGAAGTACTGTTGCTTTAATGACATTTTAATCAGGTACAGTAGAAGTAAAATTACTGAAGCTACTCAATTTCAGTAACAAGAGTAGTCTGTTGCTCTACACACAGGCGCGCAAACACACGCATGCACACACACACAAATATACACACTCCTCTAATAAAGCCTCAAAATGTCAGCTGTCACTTTACAAGTGGTCCTCATCATAGTTAACTGGTTATGACATTGAGTACCACTCTTGGCGGGTACCACTTGTGTATGCTGGGGCTGTGTGTGTCCTTCTGCCGGACAGTCAATATGCCTGCTTGCTTTGGTAGCAACGGGGGCTATATGTGGGGTCATGGCGTGTGTGAACAAAAATTTGACCAACTGGGGACGTTTTGTTATTCCCCACGAGGTCAAATGCTATTTCTAGGGGGTTTAGGGATAAGGTTAGAATTAGTGTTAGGGTTAGAATTACGTTAATGGTTAGGGTTAGGAGCTAGGGTTAATTTTAGGGTTAGGGTTAGGTTTAGGGTTAGGATTAAGGTAAGGTTTTAATGTTATAGTCACTCCACTCCTCTTTCTATAGTTAGGGTTAGGGTTGAGGTTGAGGTTAGGGTAAAGGATTAGGGTAAGAGTACAGGTTAGGGAAAATAGGATTTTGGATGGGACTGAATGGTGTCCCCACAAGGTTAGCTGTACAAGAAGTGTGTGTGTGTGTGTGTGTGTGGTGTGTTGTGTGTGTGTGTGTGCATGTGTGTGTGTGTGTGGTATGTTTGTGTGTGCGCATGTGTGTGTATCCAATCTGCCAAGAAACTAACACCACACACACACTGTCTTAAACACACCTCTACTCTATTTCCTCCCTCTCATCTCTTCTTCCTCTCCTTCCTCTCTTCTTTCCTCTCCTCTCCTCTCCTATCTTCTTTCCTCTCCACTCTCCTCTCTTCTTTCCTCTCCTCTCCTCTCCTCTCCTCTCCCCTCTCATCTCTTCTTCCTCTCCTCTCCTATCTTCTTTCCTCTCCCCTCTCCTCTCTTCTTTCATTTCCTCTCCTCTCCTCTTTCCTCTCCTCTCTTCTTTCCTCTTCTATCTTCTTTCCTCTCCCCTCCTCTTCTCTCCTCTCTTCTTTCCTCTTTCCTCTCCTCTCTTCTTTCCTCTTTCCTCTCCTCTCTTCTTCCTCTCCCCTCCTCTTCTCTCCTCTCTTTTTCCTCTCCTCTCCTCCTCTCGTCTACCTCTCCTCCTCTCTTATTTCCTCTCCTCTTCTTCTCTCCACTCTTTCCTCTCTTCTTCCTCTCCTCTCTTCTTTCCTCTCCTCTCCTACCATATTTCCTCTCCCCTCCTCTCCCTCTCCTACCATATTCCTCTCCCCTCCTCTCCTCTCCTATCTTCTTCCTCTCCCCCTCCTCTCCTCTCCTATCTCTTTCCCCTCCCTCCCTCCTTCGTCTCATCTTTCGGTTCCTCTCGTCTCTTCCTCGTCGTCTACCTCCCCTCCTCTCTTATTTCCTCTCCTCTCTTCTCTTATCTCCTCTCTCTTCTCTCTCCTCTTCTTTTCCTCTCCTCACTTCTTTCCACTCCTCTCCTCTCTTCTTTCCACTCCTCTCTCCTTTCTCCTATTCTCTCCCTTCCCTTTCCTCTCCTCTCTTCTTTCCACTCCACTCCTCTCCTTTCCTCTCCTCTCTTCTTTCCACTACTCTCCTCTTCTTCTTTCCACTCCACTCCTTTCCTCTCCTCTTCTTCTTTCCACTCCTCTCCTCTCTTCTTTCCACTCCACCCTTCTCTT
The DNA here is from genome assembly GCF_002910315.2 of Salvelinus sp. IW2-2015. Classification (NCBI taxonomy): domain Eukaryota; kingdom Metazoa; phylum Chordata; class Actinopteri; order Salmoniformes; family Salmonidae; genus Salvelinus; species Salvelinus sp. IW2-2015. The sequence goes on along the minus strand of NC_036857.1, from coordinate 4,981,089 downwards.
TTCCTCTCCTCTCTTCTTTCAACTACTCTCCTCTCTTCTTTCCACTCCACTCCTCTCCATTCCTCTCCTCTCTTCTTTCCACTATTCCCCTCTCTTTCTCCACTCCTCTCCTCTCTACTTTCCACTCCTCTCCTCTCCTACAATGCAATGATTTGTAACCACATAAAAAAGACATACAGTACTTTCGGAATGTATTCAGACCCCTTGACTTTTTCCACATTTAAGTACATTACAGCCTTATCCTAAAATGGATTAAGTAAATACAAATCTCATCAATCTACACACAATACCCCATAATGACGAAGCGAAAAACAGGTTTTTAGACATTTTTGTATATCTTTTTTTTTTTTACGTATTTACATATTCAGACCCTTTGCTATGAGACTCGAAATTGAGTTCAGGTGCATCCTGTTTCAATTTATCATCCTTGAGATGTTTCTGCAACTTCATTGGAGTCCAACTATGGTAAATTCAATTGATTGGACATGATTTGGAAAGGCACATACCTGTCTATATAACGTCCCACAGTTGAAAGTATATGTCAGAGCAAAAACCAAGCCATGAGGTCGAAGGAATTGTCTGTAGAGTTCCGAGACAGGATTGTGTCGAGGCACAGATCTGGGGAAGCTTACCAAAACATTTCTACAGCATTAAAGGTCCCAAAGAACACAGTGGCCTCCATCATTCTAAACCACCAAGACTCWTCCTAGAGCTGGCTGCACGGCCAAACTGAGAAATCAGGGGAGAAGGGTCTTGGTTAGGGAGGTGACCAAGAACCCGATGGGCACTCTGACAGAGCTCCAGAGTTCCTCTGTGGAGATGGGAGAACCTTCCAGAAGGACAACCATCTCCGCAGCACTCCACCAATCAGGCCTTTATGGTAGAGTGGCCAGACGGAAGCCCCTCCACAGTAAAAGGCACATGACAGCCCGCTTGGAGTTTGCCAAAAGGCACCTAAAGACTCTCAGACCACGAGAAACAAGAGTGTCTGGTTTGATGAAACCAAGATTGAACTCTTTGGCATGAATGCCAAGTATCAGGTCTGGAGGAAACCTGGCACCATCCATACAGTGAAGAATGGTGGTGGCAGTATCATGCTGTGGGGATGTTTTTCAGTGGCAGGGACTGGGAGACTAGTCAGGATTTAGGCAAAGATGAATGGAGAAAAGTACAGAGAGATCCTTAATGAGAACCTGCTCCAGAGCGCTCACAACCTCAGAATGGTGGCGAAGGGTCACCTTCCAACAGGAAAACGACCCTAAGCACACAGCCAAGAGAACACAGAACTGGCTTCAGGACAAGTCTCTTAATGTCCTTGAGTGGCCAAGCCAGAGCCCAGACTTGAACKCGATCTAACATCTCTGGAGAGACCTGAAAATAGCTGTGCAGCAACACTCCACATCCAACCTGACAGAGCTTGAGAGGATCTGCAGAGAAGAATGGGAGAAACTCCCCATATACAGGTGTGCCAAGCTTGCAGCGTCACTCGAGGCTGTAACTGCTGCCAAAGGTCCTTCAACAAAGTGCTGAGTAAAGGGTCTGAATACTTATGTATATGTGACATTTAAGTTTTTGTATTTTTTATAAATTTGCTTTGTCATTATGTGGTATTATTGTGTCTAGAGTGATGAGGAATAAAAACTATTTAATACATTTTAGAATAAGGCTGTAACCTAACAAAATGTGGAAAAAGTCGAGGGGTCTGAATACTTCCCGAAGGCATTCTATATATGAAGGGCAACCAGACAATGGATCTGCATTTGATTATAGGATGTGTGACTGCCACGTGCCCAGTTATATGATGAGTGATTACGTTGCTTCTGTCTCCTGAAAGGCAATGGCCTAAATACCTCTCTCACTGTGGRAGAGGCAGTTTGGAACATAAAGTTCGAGGTGTGTACTCATCGCTCTCTGTTTCTTTTCACCACTCCTCTCGTTACAGCTTCTCTCTGTCTGGAAAACGATGCATTAAATCATAACATGTACAACTTTTGTTGGAAGCAAGTTTGATCAGACTCTGATAATAAATATTACTTCAACATTGTTAATCCAATTTTGTTTGCTAGCTACAGCAGGCTAATTGTCAAAATGATCTGGCAACGATAGTTTAAATAAATTGTGCATGTAGAATGACATTTACTTTGAAGGGGAGTAATCAAGGCAACTCCAATGCAAAAGGCGACATTTTCCATAACTGCAGGGAACAGAGATTAAGGTTGCTCTTTTAATTACCAAAATGTAACACACACACACACAAACACGCCACAGGCCCAGTAATCTGACTGCACCACAGGGGCTCTGCACACACAGACAGACACACAGACAGACATACTCACGCACGCACACTCCTCTTATAAGAAATCCACAATGAGTGGTGTGTATGAGTGGCAGTTTTCTTTATCACAGTAGTGGCCCAGAGAGGATTTAGCTAATCAAAGTTTAGTGGCCGTGTACACAAATTTTCAGATGTTATCGCAGGTGCAGAGAATTGCTTCTGTTTCTGGCTACAACAATGCAGTAATATCTAGCAATACAATAACAATACAGACATAATCCAAAAAAGGAAAACACAAAAAAACTAGAAATTAAGAAATATCAGAACGAGCAAAATCAGAACGAACAATGTCAGAGTCCGGAATATGTTAGGGATGTAACGATTCACCAATATGGATCGGTCCAGATACGATTGGTCCGTGGACCCTAAACCGATCCAAAGGTAGCATGCATCGGTCAACAAATCGATTATAACATTACGAATCACCTATTCACTAAAACATTTTCCTCATATTACTTGCTTTCTACCTTCCAAAAATAGATCATATTTTGTGACCACTAATGCATCCTCTCCTTCAGTGTAGAACTAAGCATGTCTGTGTTTACTGTTATTGATCTACAAGTCATTTTGCATGTCGAACAACCCCAGGGAAAATCAGAAGCCTATTGAAACTGCGCACTGTGGCCTGCTTCCCGCACTGACCAATGCGAGGTAGACGGCATGTTCCTGATCTTGCATATCAGCGTGGCACCTTCAGCATTCAAATGGTAAAATGGCTTGCACGATATTAGAGTTTATTAGTTGTGACAACCTATGTAATTTGCTAGGTTATTGTTATCTATGCGCTGTTGAAAACTGTGTTTTACCAGAGACAACTCTCATCTGGCTAGGCTACGTGCTTACAATAGATTTTATTTCGATATTGTTCAGGTTCACCATCATCAATAGTTTTGGTCGTTTTGCTTTAGACAATCAGTAGTATAGTATATATGGTCATTTGTAACGATCTGGGTGTCGTGGGTGTGAAGTCAGGCGCAGGAAACAGAGAGTTCAAGATAGTGCTCTTTAATGCACACACGGCGGACATAGGCCACCTCAKGAAACACTGGGTGCCGAAAAACAAATGCCCCAAACACGGGGACTAAAACAGTCCAGCAAAACCCACGAACAGGAACAAACACGTTCGTCTCCAACATACACAAATGTTAGCACAAACAATCCCGCACAAAGAAACAGGCGGGCCGGCTGACTAATAAAGCCCTACTAATCACCACAAACTCATAACAGGTGTAACCAATAAACATACAAGGAGGGGGAGGAAAGAATCAGTGGCAGCTAGTAGGCCGGCGACGAAGACCGCCGAGCGCCACCCGAACGGGAAGGGGAGCCACCTTCGGTCGGAGTCGTGACATCATTCTTAAATATACAGGGTAAAGTTGATCATTTTCATCTCAAGGACAGCAATGTGAGGTGCACTGCAAGGCCAAAGCGGGAMGAGAAAATAAGGAAGTTCACTAAAACGTAGAAACGGACAAAACCATTCGTTTTTGAGATGGTGGTGAAACCTAAAGATGTGCTATATATTCAATGGCTATGTCATAGCTAATTTGTAAACGATAAAAACCAAAAACCATAGGCTACATTGACCCCCTAATCTGATAGTGGTAGTGGGGTGGTAGATTCCTAGTCTCCCTTACGGCTCAAATCAGGTGCCTACATAGTACTAACACCATAGACATACATAATTTACACACATACACACATACACACATACACACATACACACACACAGAAGTCAGCTCAGACAGATCCAGCTCAGAGAGGCCCAGCTCATGAGCTCCATCAACAGATTTTAAATTAGAATGAAAAATTAAAGTGTTATTGCAACAAATGTTAGTGCATCGAATCGTATTGAACCAAATCATATCAAATCGTTCTCTAATCCACCCCAATCGAACCGAATCGTTTCAAACTAAAACGCATCGTTCCTGTATGGTATCTGAGTCCGTGTATCAAGATATGCATCGAATCGTCTTTAAAGGGATAGATCAACATCCTTAATAAATGGAGTGTATAGACAGTATGGACAGTATACAGTATGTATAGAAAAGGTGTGTGCAGCAGTACTTATACAGGATGAGTCATGACTGGAATAAACTATATCCATATAAAGTGGGTAAACAGTATGTAAACATTATTAAACTGACCAGTGTTCAATGACTCTATGTACAGTACAAGTCAAAAGAATGGACACACCTACTCATTCAAGGGTTTTTCTTTATTTTTACTATTTTCTACATTGTAGAATAACAGTGAAAACATCAAAACWATTAAATAACACATATGGAATCATGTATTAACAAAAAAAGTTCATTAGAGTTAACTGCACCTCAGATTCCAGCCCAAATAAATGCTWCACGGAGTTCAAGTAACAGACACATCTCAACATCAACTGTTCAGAGGAGACTGCGTGAATTTTGCCTTCATGGTCGAATTTCTACAAAGAAACCACTAACAAAGGACACTAATAATAAGAAGAGACTTGCTTGGGCCAAGAAACACAAGCAATGGACACAGACCAGTGGAAATCTGTCGTTTGGTCTGAAATTTTAGATTTTTGGTTCCAACCGCTGTGTCTTTGTGAGACGCAGAGTAGGTGGATGGATGATCTCCGCATGTMTGGTCGCCACCATGAAGCATGGAGGAGGAGGTGTGATGGTTTGGGGGTGCTTTGCTGGTGTCGTGACGTTGTCTAAGTTAATGTGACGACTGTTGCTCATCGAATGATTAAAYGTTTCTAATTGCGTGATTAACTGAATCAAGCAATTATTAACTTCTTATGGCTGCAATCCCGRTAACGAGATTGATATGACAACAGCCAGTGAAAGTGCAGGGCGCCAAATTCAAATAACAGAAATCTCATAATTAAAATTCCTCAAACATACATGTGTTTTATACCATTTTAAAGGTAATCGTGGTGTTAATCCCACCAAAGTGTCTGATTTCAAATAGGCTTTACAGCGATAGCACCACAAACGATTATGTTAGGTCACCGCAAAATCACAGAAAAACACAGCTAATTTTCGAGCCAAAGACAGGAGTCACAAAAAGAAGAAATAGAGATAAAATGAATCACTAACCTTTGATGATCTTCATCAGATGACACTCATAGGACTTCATGTTACACAATACATATATGTTTTGTTCGATAAAGTTCATATTTATATCCAAAAATATCCGGAGAAATTGCAGAGAGCCACGTCAAATAACATTAATACTCATCATAAACTTTGATGAAAGATACATGTTTTACATAGAATTAAAGATACACTTGTTCTTAATGCAACCGCTGTGTCAGATTTCAAAAAGCTTTATGGCAAAAGCACAATATTAAATAATCTGAGAACAGCGTTCAGCCACAAAAGGAAGCCATACAGTTATTTGCCAAATTGTACAGTCAACAAAACTCATAAAAAGCATTATAAATCTTCACTTACCTTTGCTGATCTTCGTCGGAATGCACTCCCAGGACTCCCACTTCCACAAGAAATGTTAGTTTTGTTCGGTAATGTCCATCATTTATGTCCAAATAGCTATTTTTGTTACCGTGTTTGGTAAACAAATCCAAAGTCAGGAAGCGCGTTCACTAAAAGCAGACGAAATGTCAAAAGTTCCATAACAGTCAGTAGAAACATGTCAAACGATGTATTAAATCAATCTTTAGAATGTTTTTAACATAAATCCTCAATAGTGTTCCAACCGGAGAATTGCATTGACTTCAGATGTGCGATGGAACAGAGCTCCCTCTCATGTGAACGCGCATGGTCAGAGCATGGTCACCTCATGGCAGACCTGACTAATTCCTTTCTCCTTRGGCCACACTTCACAGTAGAGGCATCAGACAAGGTTGTACATACTGTTGACATCTAGTGGAAGCCGTAGGAAGTGCAAACTCATCCATATCCCACTGTGTATTCAATAGGGGCTGGGTTGAAAATCGACCAACCTCAGATTTCCCACTTCCTGTTTGGATTTTTTCTCAGGTTTTTATGAGTTCTGTTATACTCACAGACATAATTCAAACAGTTTTAGAAACTTCAGAGTGTTTTCTATCCAATACTAATAATAATATGCATATATTAGCAACTGGGACTGAGGAGCAGGCAGTTTACTATGGGCACCTCTGGGCACCTTTCATCCAAGCTACTCAATACTGCCCCTGCAGCCATAAGAAGTTTTAAAGGCGCTTAACTATTTTGTGTTGCCCATTCACYCTCTGTATGGCACACAAACACAATCCATGTCTCAAATGCCTCAAGGCTTAAAAATCCATKTTTAACCTGTCTCCTTACACTGATTGAAGTAGATTTAACAGGTGACATCAATAAGACATCATAGCTTTCACTGGATTCACCTGGTCAGTCTATGTCATGGAAAGAGCATGTTTTGTACACTCAGTGTATACTAAGATATCTACACAAGCCACTAGCCACCCAAAAGTATGYGGACACCTGCTCATTGAATATCTGATTCCAAAATCATGGACATAACATGGAGTGGGTCAACCCTTTGATGTGTGGGAGTTCAGTGACGACAACACGACAGCACCCTCAGGGCATAGGTACTCAGTGTAATGCCAATTAGTACACAGCTGGGCCCACAAATTGCTTTGTGTTCCTCTATATAGGTGTGCCAGGAGAGGAGGTGGGGGAGGATTGGGAGCAGAGATGGGGACCTGTGAGGATGTTGGTTTTTCCTACCTCAGAGAATGCTTCTGTGACTGAGCACCTTGTCTCTCTAGGCAGGCTTTAGGTAGAGAGAAGCGTTTCTCCTGTAACTGTTATGTGTAGACGATAGTCTAAGACAGGAGTAGCCATTTGTTGTTTTGCTTTCCCTTTATGGTCATGGCCTTTTGGTCAAAGTCTTGGGTTATGTTTATTTGTTGTGGTGTACTGAAGTTATTTTGTCGAGTGAAAGAAAGCCTGTTTAGTAAACGATACAAAAGAAAAGGAACCACAACCACTGCCTCTAGTCTGTTCATTTTATGCCTCCCACCAGTGTTAGGATGCTTCGGGCAAGCTGATCCGTTCACAGCTGCTATAACAGCCTCCACACTTCTGTGAAGGCTTTCCCCTAGATGTTGGAACAATGCTATGGGGACTTGCTTCCATTTAGCAACAAGAGCATTGGTGAGGTAGGGCGCTGATATTGGGTGATTAGGCCTGACTCGCAGTCAGCGTTCCAATTCATTCCAAAAGTGTTCAATGGGGTTGAGGTCAGGGCTCTGTGCAGGCCAGTCAAGTTCTTCAGCACCGATCTCGACAAATCATTTCTGTATGGACCTTGCTTTGTGCACGGGGGGCTTGTCATGCTAAAACAGGAAAGGGCCTTTGCCAAATTGTTGCCACAAAGTTGGAAACACAGAATCGTTTAGAATGTCATTGTATGCTGTAGTGTTAATATTTCCCTTCACTGGAACTAAGGGGCCTAGCCTGAACCATGAAAAACCGCCCCAGACCATTATTCCTCCTTCACCAAACTTTACAGTTGGCACTATGCATTGGGGCAGGTAGCATTCTCATGGCATCTGCCAAACCCAGATTCGCATTGTGATCTTAGGCTCCGCTATGGAAACCCATTTCATGAATCTCCCGAAGAACAGTGTTGCAACCAAGGACAGACAATTTTTACATGCTACGCGCTTCAGCACTCMGCGGTCCTGTTCTGTGAGCATGTGTGGCCTACACCTTTGCGGCTGAGCTGTTGTTGCGCCTAGAGATTTCCACTTGACAATAACAGCACTTACAGTTGACCGGGGAAGCTCTAGCAGGGCAGAAATTTGATGAACTGACTTGTTGAAAAGGTGGCATCCTATGACGGTGCCACGTTAGCTCTTCAGTAAGGCCATTCTACTGCCAATGTTTGTCTATGGAGATTGCATGGCTGTGTGCTCAATTTTATAAACCTGTCAGCAACGGGTGGGGCTGAAATAGACAAATCCACTAATTTTAAGGGGTATCCACATACTTTGTGTATATATAGTGTAGCTTTCTTGTAATTTGTCCTGTTGCTGAAATAAATAGGTCTATGCTCTAAAATGTTAAAATGTTCGCTACAGAGGCAATTGGGATGCTATGAGATAGAGAAGTAGATAAAGGCCTAGTAAGCCAAGGCTGGTTCTCTGATTGCTCTAAACCTTATTTATTTAGACCTTGTAAAATAATGCKGAGGCAGAGAATGTGTTATAAGTGGGAGGGGAAGATAGGAAGATGAAAGAGGAGTAGGAGGTAGTGGCCAAGGTTGGGGGCAGTGATCGTATGAGAAGGAGCGTAACTATGAGAGTGGTGTGGTTGTGTTCATTGATCATGGCATACAGAGGCAGGGATCTTGAAGGAGGCACACACACACAGCACATGCGTGCACACAAACCTCACATGAATGAATAGACATGTCCTTACTCACACCCAAAGATATGTTCCATGTCATACATCTCACAAAAAAGCATCCCCTATCCTACAGAAGGAGAAGATGTTTCCCTATAATGGCGTTCCATTCATGAGTGAATCATTCCAATCCCAGAGAGATCCTCTGTGTTTTACAAAAGAATAAAAGTCAATGATGCACTTGTTTAACTGTATCCTGTGTGTTCATAACAGCAGAACAATGGAAGATTTATCGGACCATAGTTGTTGTGACAATGCCAGTCAAGGACTTGTCCGTCTCATCAGAGCAGGAATGCCACTCAGGGTTTATTCAACACAGTTGGCTGAATAGAGAAACATGCATAAATGGCTGGGTTCAGCATTCAGATTGCTGGGGGAACAATAGCAGTTCTTCTGGAACGGATGTTCACTAACAGATCCTTGTCCTCCGGCTTCTCCTAGGTAGATGGAACTTTTTTCACAAAGGCTAAGATTAATAAAGGGTGTGTGTGTGTGGGCCCCTAGTTGAGGTTTGATGTGCCCATTTCAAAACCACACATAATCAGACCTCCTCTCCTCATCTTGGTCCTGTCCGCACACAAAATAAGAAGAAAAACTAGCCTCAAATTTAGGTAGATTGCAACCAAACTTCCAAAGGATTAGAAAACTCCACCTGGCCTAGACAGTAAGGTAAGTATGCTGAACAAAAATAAAAACTCAACATTCAACAATTTCATTGAGTTTCATGTGAGGAAATCAGTCAAATCAAAATAAATCCTCAGGCTCTAATCTATGGATTTCACATGACTGAGAATACAGATATACCTGGGCCTCACAATGGGCCTCACAATGTGCCTCGGCATCTTGTCACGGTATATTTGTACATTCAAATGGCCATCGATAAAATGCAATTGTGTTCACTGTCTGTAGCTTATGCCTGTCTATACCATAGCCTCACCGCTACCATGGGCACTCTGTTCACAACATTAACATCAGCAAACCGCTCACCCACACAACGCCATACACATGGACTGCGGTTGTGAGGTTGGTTGAACATACTGCCAAATTCTCTAAAACAACGTTGGAGGCGGCTTATGGTAGATAAATGAACATTCAACCCTCTGGTATCAGCCCTGGTGGACATTCCTGCAGTCAGCATGCCAATTGCACGCTCCCTCAAAATTTTAGACATCTGTGGCATTGTGTTGTGTGACAAAACTGCACWTTCATTTTAGAGTGGCCTTTTATTGTCCCCAGCACAAGGTGCACCTGTGTAATGATCATGATGTTTAATCAGCTTCTTGATATCCCATACCTGTCAGGTGGGTGGATTATCTTGGCAAAGGAGAAATGCTCACTAACAGGGATGTAAATAAATTTGTGCACAACATTTGAGAGATACAGTCTATACGTTTTTTGTTCTTATAGAACATTTCTGGGATTTTCTATTTCAGCTCATGAAACATGGGACTAACAATTTACATGTCGCGTTTGTATTTTTGTTCAGTGTATTGCAATCCTGTTATAGCCTACCAATCCAAATGCCTCTAGGGTAGATGGTAGGGCCAGCAGGTTGGTTTGAAACTCTAGTGTCTCTGGTGGTTAGGATGAATCAAATCAAATCCAATTGTATTAGTCACATGCGCTGACTACAACAGGTGTAGCCCTTACAGTGAAATGCTTKCTTATAAGCCTTTTTACCTCTACCGACCCACCCTCCCGGATCCGGGATCCTCCTCATCAGAAACTCTGACTAGCATAGCCTAGCCTTGCGCCACAGGGATATCATATAATATAATTTCATGAAATCACAAGTCCAATACAGCAAATGAAAGATAAACATCTTGTGAATCCAGCCAACATTTCCGATTTTTTAAATGTTTTACAGCGAAAACACAATATATATTTATGTTAGCTCACCACAATAGCCAAACACACAACGCCATTTTTTCACCACAAACATAGCTTTCACAAAACCCACAAATAGAGATAAAATGAATCACTAACCTTTGAACAACTTCATCAGATGACATGTTATAACATCATGTTATACAATACATTTATGTTTTTTTTCGAAAATGTGCATATTTATAGCTACAAATCCTGGTTTTACATTGTGAATATGGCGCCAAAATGCACCAAATTGTCCGGAGAAATTTTGGACAGTCATGTAATCTAACCAAAAAACTCATCATAAACTTTGCTAAAAATACATGTTTGTACAGCAAATGAAAGATACACTGGTTCTTAATGCAACCGCTGTGTTAGATAAAAAAAATAACTTAGTACAAGTACAGCATGCAATAATCTGAGACAGCGCCCAGCCATTCTCCGCCATTTTGGAGCCAACATATTCCACAAAATACAAAGTAACATCATAAATTTCTCTTACCTTTGATGATCTTCCATCAGAATGCAGTGCAAGGAGTCCTAGTTCCACAATAAATCGTTGTTTTGTTTTAGAATGTCCATTTCTTCTGTCGATTAGCAACTTTGGCTAGCATGGTGGAGCGTACATGTCCATGAACTCTTGGCGCATGGAACGAAAAATTCCAAAAGTCATAATAACGTTGAATAAACTGGTCAAACTCAGTTGAAAATCCATCTTTATGATGTTTTTCTCATATGTATCCAATAACGTCCAAGACGAGCATTTCGTTGTGTCTACCTAATGCATGCAGAAAACATTATGGTGCTCTCTGGTGCGCAGCAAAATACTGCCAATATGGCGGACCTGTCACTCCAAAAGCTCTCATTCGTCTCACATCAAGCTAGACACCCCATTCAACATTCTACTACCTGTTGACATTTAGTGGAAGGCGTATGAAGTGCATACAGATCCATAAATAAAAGGCAATTGAATAGGCAAGGCCTTACACAGAGACCCATTTTCAGAATTTTCACTTCCTATTTGGAAGTTTGCTGCCAAATGAGTTCTGTTTTCTACACAGATATAATTCAAACAGTTTTAGAAACTTCAGAGTGTTTTCTATCCAATAGTAATAATAATATGCATATCGTATGATCTAGAACAGAGTACGAGGCCGTTTAATTTGGGCACGATGTTTTCCCAAGTGGAAATGGCGCCCCTATTTCCAAGAGGTTTTAAACAACAATGCAGAATAAAAAAATACAGATAAGAATAAGACATAAATGTAACACGTAATTAAACCGGTACAGAGTAATATGTGGGGCACTGTTTAGTTGAGGTAATATGTACATATGGGTAGAGTTATGACTGTGCATAAGATGATAACAACAGAGAGTACCAGCGGTGTAAAAGAGAGGGGGGGGGGCAATGCAAATAGTCTGTGTAGCCATTTGATAAGGTGTTCAGGAGTCTTATGACTTGGGGGTAGAAGCTGTTCAGAAACTTCTTGGACTAGACTTGGCGCTCCGGTACCGCTTGACGTGTGGTAGCAGAGAGAAACAGTCTATGACAAGGGTGGCTGGAGTCTTTGACAATGTTAGTGCCTTCCGCTGACACTGCCTGGTATAGAGGTCCTGGATGGCAGGAAGCTTGGCCCCAGTGATCTACGGGGCTGTTCACACTACCCTCTGTAGTGCCTTAAGGTCAGAGGCCAGGCAGATGCCATACCAGGCAGTGATGCAACCAGTCAGGATCCTCTCGAAGGTGCAGCTGTAAAACCTTTTGAGGATCTGAGGACCCATGCCAAATATTTTCAGTCTCCTGAGGGGAATAGTCTTTGTCGTGCCCTCTTCATGACTGTCTTGGTGTGCTTGGACCATGTTTGTTTTTGGTGATTGGACACCAAGGAACTTGAAGCTCTCAACCTGCTCCACTGCAGCCCCGTCGATGAGAATGGGGGCGTGCTCGGTCCTCCTTTTCCTGTAGTCCAACAATCATCTCCTTTGTCTTGATCACGTTGAGGGAGAGTTGTTGTCCTGGCACCACACAGCCAGGTCTCTGACCTTCTCCCTATAGACTGTCTCATTGTTATCGGTGATCAGGCCTACCACTGTTGTGTCATTGCAAACTTAATGATGTGTTGGAGTCGTGCTGGCCGTGCCGTCATGAGTGAACAGGGAGTACAGGAGGGGACTGAGCACGCACCCCTGAGGGACCCTATGCTGAGGATCAGTGGCGGATGTGTTGTTACCTACCTTTACCACCTGGGGGCCGCCCATCAGGAAGTCCAGGATCCAGTTGCAGAGGGAGGTGTTTGGTCCCAGGGTCCTTAGCTTATAGATGAGCTTTGAGGGCACTATGGTGTTGAATGCTGAGCTGTAGTCAATGAATAGCATTCTCACATAGGTGTTCCTTTTTTCCAGGTGGGAAAGGGCATGTGGAGTGCAATAGAGATTGCTCATCTGTGGATCGGTATGCAAGTGGAGTGGGTCTAGGGTTTCTGGGATAATGGTGTTGATGTGAGCCATGACCAGCCTTTCAAAGCACTTCATGGCTACAGATGTGAGTGCTACGGGTCGGTAGTTGTTTAGGCAGGTTACCTTAGTGTTCTTGGGCACAGGCACTATGGTGGTCTACTTAAAACATGTTGGTATTACAGACTCAGACAGGGAGAGATTGAAAATTTCAGTGAAGACACTTGCCAGTTTCCAGCTCATGCTCGCAGTACACGTCCTGGAGATCTGTCTGGTCCTGTAGCCTTGTGAATGTTGACTTGTTTAAAAGTCTTACTCACATCGGCTGCGGAGAGCGTGATCACACAGTCTTCCAGAACAGCTGGTGCTCTCATGCATGTTTCAGTGTTATTTGCCTTGAAGCAAGCACAGAAGTAGTTTAGCTCGTATGGTACGCTCGTGTCACTGGCCAGCTCTCGGCTGTGCTTTCCTTTGTAGTCTGCAATGGTTTGCAAGCCCTGCCACATCCGACGYGCGTCAAAGCCGGTGTAGTACGATTCAATCTTAGTCCTTAGAATCAAGACTTCTCTTCCACAGACTGAAAGTAAAGCTGATGTGCCTGGAACAGAATTATACTCAAAAAACACCATCTGTCCGAGTATCATTTATTAACGACTAGACTAACACACTCCTACCCAAACCCTGTTTCAAAATTGAGTCTGCTGTGGCTTTATCGTGTCTAAATTAATGTTTCTGTGGTGTTCACTTTGATCCAGGTTTAAATTTAGCATGGCATGGGTCTAGTTGTTAGTCRAGTCTAAATATAGCCTGGGTTGTCCTGGTGATGGTGGGTGATGAGGGTTGTCGTGAGTCCCCTGCACATAACACTGTCTCAGAGGGGAACCAACGGCACGGAACGCAGCACATTGCACTGGCACACACACTGCACAGGCAAACACACACATGCTGCAAAGTCACACACACGCTGCACATCCATACACACACTCTGCACACAGCGCAGTCATCTAGCTACACTTCTTAGATTAGAGGAGAATGGATGGTGTAATGAATAATGGGATGATAGCACCACCTAGCCTCTGGCAGAGATCTGCTCCATCTCAAATCTACCCCTAATGATTGCAACATCAGTCCTGTGTTCCTGTGTTTTGTTATGGCAACCCTGCACCAATGCATATCTATGTCTCATTAACCAAACAGACCTCTGTACTTTATTGTTCAGACCAAATCCGATCATAATGTGACATATTATGTGATGAATCGTAATGAAATGTGATGAAATCATGATGAAATGTGATAAAATTATGTAATGAATTGTGATGAAAGGATATGATGATCGTGATGACGTGATATAATTAATTTATTAATTATGTGATGAGTACTGCCATGCTGACAATACTGTATTGATCACTCATCTTTACTATAATAAAAAAATATTGCATTTTCAGATAAATTACTCATATAAATGAATCAGATAAATGAATCAGATATATTTACAAATAGGCTGCCTTACATCCMGTAGTTGTTTTGTCAGAGATTTACATCCCTACGTATGATACAACATCAAAATGTGGTCTGTAAGTACCTACCACCCTCTGGTGGTCACAAGGGGAGATTGCAGATACATTCACAGGTACAGTACGTAGGCCTATGGATCCAATTAATCTGAAATCAGAAACACTGAAAAGTAAATATGTATTCCTTCTTGCCATATATTGTGGAAAAATACAATTTGCGTGGCTGTGACGATGCAGCTTTGCGGCAGCCTTGCACYGTGAGAACTTTTAATTAGGCATATTCACGTTTCCCCTTGGTCTATTCTCCCACCAATGTCTACATGTTGCAGAATTTATTCCTACCTATTATGCTGTAGGATTACCTCAGTATTCTTAACATTAGCCTATAAAMTAATCTTCCAACTAATGTTAGCAGCTAGCCTGGGCAGCCTATGGTGGGTTTTATGGATTTCCACCTATGTTTCCTCTAAACTGCGCTCGTGTGTGCGCACCTCCCCCAGGACTTCCACGCAGAAMAAATTATATACTGRGCAGAGACACAAGAGATTGWAGTTCGCCACATTAGTTTGCACTAACATGCAACAATTTCAAAGTTTTTACTGAGTTACAGTTCATAGAAGAAAATCAGTAAATTGAAATAAATTCATTAGGCCCTAATRAATGGATTTCACATGACTGGGCAGGGGCACAACCATGGGTGGGCCTGGGAGGGCATAAGTCCACCCATTTGGGAGCCAGGTCCACCCACCTGGGAGCCAGGCCCAGACAATCAGAATGAGTTTTCCCCACAAAAGGGCCTTATTACAGAATTAAACACTCCGCAGCACACACCCCCCCCCAGACGATCCCGCAGGTGAAGAAGCCAGATGTGGAGGTCCTGGCGCTGGGGGTTACACGTGGTCTGTGGTTGTGAGGCCGGTTGGATATACTGACTGCCAAATTCTCTAAAACGATGTTGGTAGATAAAATAAGATTAAATTCACTGGCATCAGCTCTGCTGACATTCCTGCAGTCAGAAAACAAATTGCATGTAGCTCAAAATTGATACATCTGTGGAATTGTGTTGTGTGACAAAATAGCACATTTTAGAGTGGCCTTTTATGTTCCCAGCACTAAGTGCACCTGTGAAATGATAATGCTGTCGGAAGTTTACAACACTTACGTTGGAGTCATTAAAACTCGTTTTTCAAACACTCCACAAATTTCTTGTTAACAAACTATAGTTTTGGCAAGTCGGTTAGGACATGTACTTTGTGCATGACACAAGTCATTTTTCCAAACATTGTTACAGACAGATTATTTCACTTATAATTCAACGTATCACAATCCAGTGGGTCAGAAGTTTAAATACACTAAGTTGACTGTGCCTTTAAACAGACAATCCAGAAAATTATGTTTAAGCTAGAAGCATCTGATAGGCTAATTGACATAATTTGAGTCAATTGGAGGTGTACCTGTTGATGTATTTCAACACCTACCTTCAAACTCAGTGCCTCTTGCTTGACATCATGGAAAATCAAAAGAAATCAGCCAAGACCTCAGAAAAAAAAACTGTTAGACCCTCACATGTCTGGTTCATCCCTGGGAGCAATTTCCAAATGCCTGAAGGTACCACGTTCATCTGTACAACCAATAGTACGCCATGGGAACCAGGCAGTCGTCATACCACTCAGGAAGGAGACGCGTTCTGTCTCCTAGAGATGAACGTACTGTGGTGCGAAAAGTGCAAATCAATCCCAGAACAACAGCAAAGGACCTTGTGAAGATGATGGAGGAAAAACAGGTACAAAAGTATCTATATCCACAGTTAAACGAGTCCTATATCGAACATAACCTGAAAGGCCGCTCAGCAAGGAAGAAGCCACTGCTCCAAAACCACCATTAAAAAAGTCAGACTACAGTTTGCAACTGCACATGGGAACAAAAGATCGTACTTTTTGGAGAAATGTCCTCTGGTCTGATGAAGAAAAAAATAGAACTGTTTGGCCATAATGACCATTGTTAGTTTGGAGGAAAAAGGGGGAGGCTGCAAGCTGAAAAAACACCATCCAACCGTGAAACACGGGGGTGGCAGCATCATGTTGTAGGGGTGCTTGTGGCAGGAGGGACTGGTGCACTTCACAAAATAGATGGCTTCATGAGGGAGGAAAATTATGTGGATATATTGAAGCAACATCTCAAGACATCAGTCAGGAAGTTAAAGCTTGGTTGCAAATGGGTCTTCCAAAGGGACAATGATCAAGCATACTTCTAAAGTTGGCAAAATGGCTTAAGGACAACAAAGTCAAGGTATTGGAGTGCCATCACAAACCTTGACTTAATCCTATAGAAAATTTGTGGGCAGAACTGAAAAGGCGTGTGCGAGCAAGGAGAGGCCTACAAACCTGACTCAATTACACCATCTCTGTTCAGGGGGAATGGGCCAAAATTCACCCAACTTATTGTGGGAAGCTTGTGGAGGCTACCCGAAACGTTTGACCCAAATTAAACAATTTAAAGGCAAAGCTACCAAATACTAATTGAGGTGTATGAACACTTCTGACCCACTGGGAATGTGATAAAAGATCAAATAAAATCTGAAATAAATCATTCTCTCTACTATTATTCTGACATTTCACATTCTTAAAATAAAGTGGTGATCCTAAACTGACCTAAAACAGGGCATTTCACTTGGATTAAATGCTCAGGAAGTGTGAAAAAACTGAGGTTAAATGTATTTGGCTAAGGCGTATGTTAAACTTCCAATTTCAACTTTAAGTATAGGTCAGCAATGGGAAGTTCCTGCTTTCTACAAAGGGCACAAAATGTGTAGGCTACATTTCAAGTTGTCTTTAAAAACCAGTCAAGTAAAAAGCTTATGTCTTAATTAAAGGTCAGTGTTGTTTTTGAGAACCGCTTGAATATAGCAAATAATCCAATAGGCAGATTGGTAAGCCTGCAGTTTTCTAAATTATCTGTTAATAATAATACATTTTGTTTTGAAAAGTGGTTTCTTGCATCATACAAACAATACAAATGTTTGGCCCATGGTGTTACAAACCAAGTAAAAACAATTTATAATTAATGTAAAGCCTTCATAATATATATATACAGTGGGGCAAAAAAAGTATTTAGTCAGCCACCAATTGTGCAAGTTCTCCCACTTAAAAAGATGAGAGAGGCCTGTAATTTTCATCATAGGTACACTTCAACTATGACAGACAAAATGAGAAAAAAAATCCAGAAAATCACATTGTAGGATTTTTAATGAATTTATTTGCAAATTATGGTGGAAAATAAGTATTTGGTCAATAACCAAAAGTTTATCTCAATAGTTTGTTATATACCCTTTTGTGGCAATGACAGAGGTCAAACGTTTTCTGTAAGTCTTCACAAGGTTTTCCACACACTGTTGCTGGTATTTTGGCCCATTCCTCCATGCAGATCTCCTCTAGAGCAGTGATGTTTTGGGGCTGTTGCTGGGCAACACGGACTTTCAACTCCCTCCAAGATTTTCTATGAGGTTGAGATCTGAGGGACTGGCTAGGCTACTCCAGGACCTTGAAATGCTTCTTACGAAGCCACTCCTTCGTTGCCCGGGCGGTGTGTTTGGGATCATTGTTCAGCTGAAAGACCCAGCCACTTTCATCTTCAATGCCCTTGCTGATGGTAAGGAGTTTTCACTCAAAATCTCACGATACATGGCCCCATTCATTCTTCCTTACACGGATCAGTCCGTCCTGGTCCCTTGCAGAAAAACAGCCCCAAAGCATGATGTTCCCCCCCATGCTTCACAGTAGGTATGGTGTTCTTTGGATGCAACTCAGCAATCTTTGTCCTCCAAACACGACAGAGTTGTTTTTTACCAAAAAGTTATATTTTGGTTTTTCATCTGACCATATGACATCTCCAATCTTCCTCTGGATCATCCAAATGCTCTCTAGCAAACGTCAGATGGGCCTGGACATGTACTGGCTTAAGCAGGGGGACACGTCTGGCACTGCAGGATTGAGTCCTGGCGGCGTAGTTTGTTACTGAATAGGTCTGTTGTTACTTTGGTTCCAGCTCTCTGACAGGTCATTCACTAGGTCCCCCCCGTGTGGTTCTGTGGATTTTTGCTCACCGTTCTTGTGATCATTTTGACCCCACGGGGTGAGATCTTGCGTGGAGCCCCAGATCGAGGGAGGTTATCAGTGGTCTTGTATGTCTTCCATTTCCGAATAATTGCTCCCACAGTTGATTTCTTCAAACCAAGCTGCTTACCTATTGCAGATTCAGTCTTACCAGCCTGGTGCAGGTCTACAATTTTGTTTCGGTGTCCTTTGACAGCTCTTTGTTGCTGGCCATAGTGGAGTTTGGAGTGTGACTGTTTGAGGTTGTGGACAGGTGTCTTTTATACTGATAACAAGTTCAAACAGGTGCCATTAATACAGGTAACGAGTGGAGGACAGAGGAGCCTCTTAAGAAGAAGTTACAGGTCTGTGAGAGCCAGAAATCTTGCTTGTTTGTAGGTGACCAAATACTTATTTTCCACCATAATTTGCAAAAAAGGTAAATCATTAAAAAATCCTACAATGTGATTTTCTAGATTTTTTTTCTCATTTTGTCTGTCATAGTTGAAGTGTACCTATGATGAAAATTACAGGCCTCTCTCATCTTTTTAAGTGGGAGAACTTGCACAATTGGTGGCTGACTAAATACTTTTTTGCCCCACTGTATATACTTTTTTTAAGTCTCATGCAATGTAGGCCTGCATTGAACACCACATATGGGCTACTGTATCATAGAAATCAAAAGCTAGTTCCATGTGAAAATGTTATGAGATTTGCTCCATTGGTTTTGTTGGTAGGCCTACATTATGCTCAAATAGCCACAATAGCCTATTGGCTACTGTCTAAAACTGTAAGGGTACAGCCTCAGTGTTGATTGTAAACTCGCGCCGGAAGTATAACAAAATTATCATTACGCTCAAGTTTCCGCTRACAACACCTTAAATTTGCTGTGTCCCCAATTTTTTGGTAGGGAACATTGATCTCCACTATGCTACTTCCAGAGGGGTATCCTACGAAGCAAGATAGATCTACTCAGGGTTTTCTAAAGCTAACCAGCTTCAGTTAGCTTCACATTCCAGCTCAGGCTTCATCCGTACTAGAAAGGATAAAGAGCTCGCCAGCTTGTAGTCTTAAAACACAGTAATCTCTGGTTCATTCAGACATCCCTATGGGGAAAATTATTGGAAAAATAATAGGATTTTGTGATAAACATCAAAAATAATGTCTGAAGTTAACACTGGCTTAGGAGATCGTATATGTTTTGTTCTATAAGATATCGTCAGTCAGTTAACATGACCTTTATGAATTATGAAGCCTATATGTGCTTTTTTTAATGAKATAAATCCTTKAAAATTCACAAAAAGTGATGTTAATCTTCATCAGTTATCTCATAGAACGAAAAGTATAATATATCCTAAGCCTGTGTTTACCACAGACCTTATTTCCATTCATCTCCCAATAGGCTTTGTCCAATAAACCATGGTGGAGTTAGAGCCTAGAAAAAGATGCCATTTGTATTTCTCTCTCTATACAGACATTCCTGGTGCCCAAATTTATGACGTTATGTGTCGTGTGGAGACAAATGGATTCAGTTCAGTCAGTCGTCCTGATGAGCCCTTCCCAGCTAGCTAGTTTACACTGGCTAGCTGGCAACAGCAATAGCATGGCCTTAGTTAAAACTTGTAAAATAAGTTTTTCAGTTTTATGTTTCAACTTTTATTAGTCGTCTGTACGGGATATACATGGTATACTTCATCCAACCAAATGCTTTCTTGCAGGTTCCTTTCAACAATGCAACAACAATAAGAAATAGAACAAAATAAGAATATGAACATAAAGTAAATGGCAGTAGAATGGAATAAACATTTTAGCATAAGTATAGTATAAGGAAGGCATAATTTATAGTCCAATATTTACACGTGTATTGGGGAAGGGGGTTATAGGAGCAAGTGTATCAATTGAGCAGTATAATAAGAGTCTGGTAGCAGCAGTTGTAACGTGTMCAAAGGTGTGGAGAATCAGAGCAGGTGTTCAGTCCAGTTCAAGTGTTCAGAGGTCTGATAGGTTGTAGATAGAAACTGTCTCTGAGTCRGTTGGCATCAGACCTCATGCTCCAATACCGTCTGCCTGATGGTAAGGGAGAAAACAGCTTGTGGCTGGGGTGTTTGTGGTCCTTGATGATGCTGTGTGTCTTCCTCAGGCACCTTCTCGAGTAGATGTCCTGGATGGGTGGAAGCATGGTCCTAGTGATCTACTGGGCCGTCTTCACCACCCGCTGGAGCGCCTTGCGGTTGTGGATGGAGCAATTCCGGTACCAGGCTGTGATGCAACCGGTCAGGATGCTCTTGATGGTGCAGCGGTAGGATTTAAAGACCCAGGCGGCATGCCACATTTCTTCACTGTTGCGCCCTTTTGACAGGAGTGATGTTGTTGTTGGTCCAAGACAAGTCCTTGGTGATGTGGACCTTAAAACTCTCTCTCCTACAGTCCCATTGATGTGGATTGAGGCATGTTCCCTCTTCTGCTTCCTGAAATCAACAATTAACTCCTGTTTTTCTGACGTTGAGGCTGTTGTCATAAAACCACAATGCCAGTTCACTTACCTCCTCCCCATAGGCTGACTCGTCGTTGTTGATTATCAGTCCTACAACCGTGGTGTCGTCAGCAAACTTGATGATGGAGTTGGTGTCATGCAAAGCCATGCAGTCGTAGGGGAACAGGAAGTACAACAGAGGACTGAGGACACACCCCTAGGGGGAGTGAAAGAAGTCAAGGTGAAGGAGGTGTTGTTGCCAATCCTCACAGCCTGTGGTCTGCCTATCAGGAAGTCCAGGATCAAGTTGCAAAGGGTGGTGTAAAGACCCAGGGTTTTCAGCTTGGTGTGGAGCTTGGAGAGAATAATAGTGTTGCATGCTGAACTGTGGTCAATGAACAGCATTCTCACATACAGTCCCGCGCAAAAGTATTTGCCCCCTTTCAGATTTTCTCTATTTTTGCATATGTTTGATACTGAATGTTATAAAATCTTCAAACAAACCTAATATTAGATAAAGGGAACCTGGATTTACAAATAACAAAAACAAATTGTACTTATTTTATTTAATTCATTAACAAAGTTATGCAACACCCAATTCCTCTGTGTGAAAAAAGTAATTGCACCCTTACACTCAATAACTGGTGGTTCCACCTTTTGCTGCAAGGACTGCAACCAAATGCTTCCTGTAGTTGTTGATCAGTCTCTCACATCGCTGTGGATGATGTTTGGCCCACTCTTGCATGCAGAACTGCTTTAACTCAGCGACATTTGTGGGTTTTCAAGCTTCAACTTCTCGTTTCAAGTCCTGCCACAACATCTCAATTGGGATTAGGTCAGGACTTTGACTAGTCCAATCCAAAACGTGAAATGTGTTGCTTTTTAACCATTTTCATGTAGACTTGATTGTGTGTTTTGGGTCATTGTCTTGCTGCATGACCCAGCAGCGCTTCAGCTTCAGCTCACAGACGGATTGCCTGACATTCTCCTGTAGAATTCTCTAGAGCAGAATACAAAGCAGAATTCATGGTTCCTTCTATTCGTCCAGGTCAAGTCGTCCAGGTCCTGAGGCAGCAAAGCATCCCCAAACTATCATACTACCACCACCATGGTTGACCGTTGGTATGAGGTTCTTACTGTGGAATGCAGGTTTGGTTTTGGCCAGACATAATGGGACCCATCTTGTCCAAAAAGTTGACTTAAGTTTGCCAAAAAGCACCTGCAAGATCATCAAAACTCTGTTGTTCTATGTACAGATGAGTCAAAAGTATCACTTTTTGGACAACATGGGTCCTATTATGCCCGGTGAAAACCAAACACTGCATTCCACASWAAGAACCTTATACCAACGGTCAAGCATGGTGGTGGTAGTGTCATGGTTTGGGGATACTTGTTGCATCAGCACATGGACGACATGCCTTAATAGAAAGAACCATGAATTCTGAGAAGACGCTCACAAGATGGTCAGCACGCATTCTAAGGATGTGGCCAAGGATGCCACTATGCTYGCGGTTTTGTGAGTATTCACTCTTTTGAGAGTTTTCCTCACGTCAGCCTCTGAGAGCGAAAGCACCTGGTCGCTCGGAGAAGCGATATTCTTCCTGGATGGCTGGGTATTATCTGACACTAAGAAAGTATAGAATGTGTTAAGCTCGTCTGGGAGGGAGGCTTCGGTAGAAACCACACAGCTGGATTTTCCTTTGTAGTCTATGATAGTCTGTAGTCTTTGKGACATGCAATGCAAGTCTGAGTTGTCGTACATCAATTCAAGTTTGAGTCTGTATTGTCTTCTTGCGTCCCTAATGGATTTGCGGAGATCATACCTGCTTGCCTTTTATGTGTCGCACGCATCAGAGTCATCAGGGTTGTTGTGCTGATATTGAATGCTGCAGCATGGGCTCTAAGCATTGTARGGATATCACCATTCCTCCAGYGTTTTTGGTTGGGGTKTGTCTGGATTGTTATTGTGGGTACAACGTCATCAACACATTTCTTAATGAAGCCTGTGACTGACGATGTTTATTCCTTAATGTTGATGGATGAGTCCTGGGTGGATGAATCTTTGAACATATTCCAATCAGTATTCTCAAAACAATTCTGCAGCATTGAGTATGGCTCTTTCCAGCGGTTCACTATTTCGATGCGCGAGGGAGAAATAACTTGTAGTATTGGTCACCATCTGGAAGTCATAGTGACAGGCCAATTAGCTAACGTAATGGCAAGCCAGTGTGATGACCAATGCAACAGTGTTGTATCGAGGTGCTCCAATTGTTGCTTCCCACTGGGCAGCAGTTGCTTCACCGGGCAGCTGTATGCAGCTGTATCACATCACTGGCAGTAGGTTGACCAATTTGTTACATACTCGATTGTATTTAYAGTAGAATAGCAACCTACACAATGAATTACTTTTAGTATTGGTAGTAACCATCTGGATGTCACAGTGATACAGTCTACTACTGCTGCTAAATGGGGAGAGTTTGTACTACAAGCCAGCAACACAACAACAAAGCAGTGTGTCCTTCACTCATGAGTTCTGCTTGCCCGGCACACTGCTGTCCTACAGAAATTGAGGGAAGTAGCTAACTTTAGACAGTGTAGCTAATACCAGGCCAGAGTGACAGCCAAATAAAGCTAATTTGTTGATTTTGTAGTCCGATAAAAACTGAATAATTCTGAACACTCTGGTCCCAACTGTCCCAACATCAGCAGGTTCAAATTCTCGCTGAAGTTTCTAGCCACAAGCATACATTAGCTAGCTGGGGAGGGCTCATTAGGACAGCTGACTGAACTGAATCCGTTTGTCAGTCACACTCAACTCAACCGCCATACTATGACCACAGACAATAAAACTGACTACAACYGTGGATATTGCTCGTCCACCTGCCGCTAATGCTGTGCATATACTACACGATTTCGAAAATCGTAACAACTTGGATGTGCTCACATTTTCAGAATTCCTTGTCACAAATTCTCGGGACATCTGACAGCTGGAGAGGGGAACAGCCATCATCCGTGCATCCTTGATCCGCTCAAACTACGCAAGCCCCGACATACTGGTCCTTGCTTAAGTTCATAGGATTTCCCCCGATCATGAAAATTTGTCTGGCATTGCAGAAACATGGTCAATTCCTGCCAAAATAGGCATAATGGTAGATTTAAGACAAGTGGAACTCTTGGGGAAAAAACGAGGTCACATCATGACATCAGTGATCTTCAGGTTGGAAAGTCGGAGTTCCTGAAAGATGCCTGAGATTCCGAGTTGAAATTCCGAGTTGGATGACCGTTCAAATCAAAATGAAAGAAAAGTTATCTAGCAAATTCAGCAGACTGTGGTGAGACAGAGGTTTTTAGAAGTGCCGTCTTTATCTTATTACTCATCGTTAAGGCCGTGTTTGATGTGCTTATCATTGCACAAGCAGCTTTTTTCCCACTCCTATCGATATTTTGTATTTATTAAGTCATACAAGTGTTACATTGCATGAAGTTTAAAATGCATTCTGTCATTATTAAATGTGTAATTACTATTTAACAAGAAAAAAATAAAATTTAATTAATAAAATATTTTATCAGTCGTTTCCTCAGGGGATGACGACGCATCTTTGCAAGGCAGGGAATCTGATTAAATGTACCCTCAACTAGCGCTCATCATTTCATTCAGGGTATTGAGGAGTTAGCCGGGGTACAACCCTGCCCAGGAGCAGGTTTAGTTCTGAAGACTCATTGCCATAGAAATGTACCTCCTTAAAAGTTACCCACTTTCAAGACTGGTTATCCGAGTTTATCTAAATCCTCAAGCCTGCTTTCGTGAGGATACCCTCTGAGGTTTGTGTCCTGCTTTCACCTGGGGTAAAAACAACACTGTCTGTGACTTCGATTGGTGTTATAGCCTCACAAGCATAGTGGTGGAAAAAAAAGTGTTATTAAAGAAAGTACTTACCTGCTTTTTTCACCATTACAATCCATTTTTAAAAAAATTCCACGAATTTAAAGCGAGGAAATAAAGCATTTGCAGCATGTATTACCGCAGTGCACATCAAGCCCAGACGATATGGAGCGACTACACATAAGCTAGCGGCTGCTCAGGCTAGTGCAGCTCTCATGTTGCAGTATAAATATTCAAATCAAATCAAAATCTAATAATATAGTCACATCTGCCGGAATACAAACAGGTGACGCTTACAAGGAAATGCCTTACTTACAAGTCCTTGAACCGAACCAATGCAAAGGATTACCCCCTTTGTTTCAATCTTTTTGCCTAAAATCACATACCCAAAATCAACGCCTGCCAGCTCAGGCCCTGAAGGCAAAGGATATGGCATATTCTTGGTACCATTTGACCAGGAAACACTTTGAAAGTTTTTGAAATGTGGAAAGGAATGTAGGAGAATACAACACAAACTCCTGTTACAAAAGGGTAATACCAAAGAAAAAACCACCGTTCGTTTTGTATTTTCGTACCATCATCTTTGAAATGCAAGAAAAAGGCCATAATGTATTATTCCAGCCCAGGTGCAATTTAAATGTTGTCCACTAGATGGCATCAGTGTATGTGCAATGTTTTAGACTGATCCAATGAACCATTGCATTTCTGTTCAAAATGTTGTATCAAGACTGCCCAAATGTGCCTAGTTTTTTTTATTAATAACTATTCATGTTCAAAATTGTGCATTCTCCTCAAACAATAGCATGGTATTCTTTCACTGTAATAGCTACTGTGAATTGGACAGTGCAGTTAGATTAACAAGAATTTAAGCTTTCTGACAATGTCAGATATGTCTATGTCCTGGGAAATGATCTTGTTACTTAAAAACCTCATGCTAATCGCATTAGCCTACGTTAGCTCAACCGTCCCGTGGAAGGGACACCAATCCCGAAGAAGTTTTAAAAAAATGATAATAATAATACGGATAAGAAATAAAAATAACAAGTAATCAAAGAGCAGCAGTAAAATAACAATAGTGAGACTATATACAGGCGGATACCGGTACAGAGTCAATGTGCGGGCGCACCAGTTAGTTGAGGTAATATGTACATATGGGTAGTTATTAAAGTGACTATGCATAGATGATAACAAGAGAGAGTAGCAGCGGTGTAAAAGAGGGGGGGTCTGGGTAGCCATTTGATTAAGTGTTCCGGAGTCTTATGGCTTGGGGTTAGAAGCTGTTTAGAAGCCTCTTGGACCTAGACTTGGCACTCCGGTACCGTTTGCCGTGCGGTAGCAGAGAGAACAGTCTATGACTAGGGTGGCTGGAGTCCGACAGTTTTCAGGGCCTTCCTTTGACACTGCCTGGTATAGAGGTCCTGGATGGCAGGGAGCTTGGCCCCGTTGATGTACTGMGCCGTTCGCCCTAKCCTCTGTAGTGCCTTAAGGTCGGAGGTCGAGCAGTTGCCATACCAGGCAGCGATGCAACCAGTCCGGATGCTCTCGATGGTGCAGCTGTAGAACCTTTTGAGGATCTGAGGACCCATGCCAAGTCTCCTGAGGGGGAATAGGTTTTGTCGTGCCCTATTTATGACTCTCTTGGTGTGCTTGGACCATGTTCGTTTGTTGGTGATGTGGACACCAAGGAACTTGAAGCTCTCAACCTGCTCCACTGCTGCCTCATCGATGAGAATAGGGGCATGCTTGGTCCTCTTTTCCTGTAGTCCACAATCATCTCCTTCGTCTTGATCACGTTGAGGTAGAGGTTGTTGTTCTCACACCACACGNGTCTTGATCACGTTGAGGTAGAGGTTGTTGTTCTCACACCACACGTCCAGGTCTCTGACCTCCTACGTATAGGCTGTCTCGTCGTTGTCGGTGTTGTGTCATCTGCAAACTTAATGATGGTGTTGGAGTCGTGCCTGGCCGTGCAGTCATGAGTGAACAGGGAGTACAGGAGGGGGCTGAGCACACAACCATGAGGGGCCTCTGGTGTTGAGGATCAGCGTGGCGGATGTGTTGTTACCTACCCTTACCACCTGGGAGCGGCCCATCAGGAAGTCCAGGATCCAGTTGCAGAGGGAGCTGTTTAGTCCCAGGGTCCTTAGCTTAGTGATGAGCTTTGAGGGCACTATGGTGTTGAACGCTGAGCTGTAGTCAATGAATAGCATTCTCACATAGGTGTTCCTTTTGTCCAGGTGGGAAAGGGCAGTGTGGAGAGCAATAGAGATTGCATCATCTGTGGATCTGTTGGGGCCGTATGCAAGTGGAGTGGGTCTAGGGTTTCTGGGATAATGGTGTTGATGTGAGRCATGACCAGCCTTTCAAAGCACTTCAGGGCTACAGACGTGAGTGCTACGGGTCGGTAGTCATTTAGGCAGGTTACCTTAGTCTTTTTGGGCACAGGCACTATGGTGGTCTGCTTAAAACATGTTGGTATTACAGACTCAGACAGGGAGAGGTTGAACATTTCAGTGAAGACACTTGCTAGTAGGTCAGTGCATGCTAGCAGTACACGTCCTGGTAATCTGTCTGGCCCTGCGGCCTTGTGAATGTTGACCTGTTTAAAGGTCTTACTCACATAGGCTGTGGAGAGCGTGATCACAGTCTTCCAGAACAGCTGGTGCTCTCATGCATGTTTCAGTGCCATTTGCCTCGAAGCAAGCATAGAAGTAGTTTAGCTCATCTTGTAGGCTCGTGTCACTGGCCAGCTCTCGGCTGTGCTTCCCTTTGTAGTCTGTAATGGTTTGCAAGCCCTGCCACATCCGACGAGCGTCAGAGCCGGTGTAGGACGATTCAATCTTAGTCCTGTATTGATGCTTTGCCTGTTTGATGGTTCTCGGAGGGCATAGCGGGATTTCTTATAAGCTTCCGAGTTAGAGTCCCGTTCCTTGAAAATGGCAGATCTTGCCTTTAGCTCAGTGCGGATGTTGCCTGTAATCCATGGCTTCTGTCGATGCACTTATTGGTGAAGCCAATGACTAATGTGGTGTAACTCCTCAATGCCATCGGAGGAATCCCGGAACATATTCCAGTCTGTGCTAGCAAAACAYTCCTGTAGCTTAGCATCTATTTCCTCTCAGACAAGCATTTTGTTGATGAGACTATAAAACAATTAGTTTACAAAGTCCACTATTTATTCTGCATTTTGCAGTCATTAAAAGTATTGTGTGTATTAGGCCTACTCACTTCAGAAATCGACAGCTCAATGTTTTAAACTTAATGGCCACAAAGTTTTGGTAAATCAGTCAGTCGGCATTTGTAGATCAGTCAGTCGGCTGCCGCCTGCAGTCGTTTTGATGCTCTTGAACACAGTCAATGTCACTTCTCTGGCTAAGTGAGTTGGTATGACCCAATCCAGGTAGGAATGTTACCAACTGGGGTGTATTCATTAGTGGAAACAGGTGGATAACGTTTTGCTATGAAAGCTGGTGTTTTAATATTCCTGCGATCTCCCTTGGCTGTGAGATGTTACTTCCCAGGGCACAATGAACAAAAAAGACAAAAGACAGGTGTTTTTTATTTATTCTTGAAATTATTTTATAAAATCGCATTTATTTATTGACGTTTTATATATATATATATATATATATATATATATATATTAGAGATAGATTTATATATAATTTCATCAACTAACAATTTTGAATATTTTCCCTTCCCCACCCCCCTGTATGACCTGTAATGATAGTGGGGTGCAGGAGACTGGTGGGAGGGGATATAGGAGGAAAGGCTCATTGTAATGGCTGGAATGGAATCGATYGAACAGAGTTGATGTGGTTTCCATATGTGATATATTTTCCATTTATTCCATTCCAGCTATTACAATGAGCCCGTCCTATAGCTCCTCCCACCAGCATCCACTGGTGGAGTTTGAACCCCTCTACAGAGAGTTCTGTAGGATCAAAAACGTAATGTATCATGGGTAAATTGTGACTGACTGATCTACAAATAATAATGAGTAGTTATTTATGATGCAAGGGTCTTAGCAGATGAATCAGTTGGCAGTCGCCTGTACTGTCGGCTGCAATGTGGAACAAGCCCCTTGTGTGATGCTCCTCAGTGTTAATGGGTAAAGGGGAAGGAGAGGGGGTGAGGATGAGTTTAAGGACTGGAACAACACAGCATGCCGAGAATAGGGTGAGGTGAGAAGTGAGGGGGGTGAATGAGGGGGAGTGCTATATCGACAACACCACCACTTTTCATACTGGTGAGAATACCAGAGCGAGAAGATGGACAAGGGATGATTGATTTCTCTGTCACATAGGAAGTTTGTGGAAAATAAATAAAAATGGTGGCCTATCAAATGGCACTCTATTCCCTAAAAAGTGCCCTACTTTTGACCGGAACTAGATACCTTTTGACAGAAGTTATCTACTCTGTAGGAAATAGAGGTGTCATTTGMGATGACCAAATATGCTCAAATAACTCATCAGTGCATTCCATGACTAAGACTGGAAACAGCTGCCAAATAAACAACAGTATGTAATCAAGATGTAAAAGGCCAGTTGATCCAAATATGTATTATTTTAGTTCAGCCCTATCAAATGACACATCAATGCCGCTCAGTTAAATTTCGACATGGTCTTACTGTTAGTTTTTCCACTTGTCATTTTAATCAGTTTTGCACCATAGCTCAATGTTTCAATGTTTCCCCTTGCCAAAATATAGAGTAGGTTATGTCCAATAAATTGAATGGCCTCTTCTCTGTGTTCCTTTGGGTCTGTGAGGACAACGGATGTTTCTGTTATGCATATTCACTACAGATTCRTTAGAGATTTTAATGATCTCATATTGGTTCCTGAGATGTTTAACATGTTTCCAGGCATTGTAAATATGTGATAATCTGTGTCTGTACGACAAACACACATTGGGAGGTGAGAACCAAATGGAGACCAATTCACCTTGCCCTCTCAGAGCCTGGGGCCCACATCCACAAAGGGTCTCTGAGTAGAACTGCTAATCCAGCATTTGTCTCTATAATATTACTCACTTTGATCTAAAAAGCTAAACTGATTCTAGATCAGCACTCCTACTTAGATGCTTTGTGGCCCTGGTGAGAGCTCTTGGAAAGGAGACCACAAATTAGTATTGGGAGATACCCATTCTCTCCTTGGCCCTTTAGGAAACATCACTAGATGGAGAAAGAGGTCAAAGGTGAATTGCACTGCTCCCTAAGGCCACTCCAGAAAGACATTTAAACCTATCAGCAGTAAAAAATAAAAAAAATAAAAGATGAGGTAAAAACAAATCTAATGCAATTGGGAAAAATAAGCATTCCTCTACATAGATCTCACCAAGTCACTTCAGCAATTATGCCAATGAAGAAAGGATGTATTTTAAGTTTTTGAAGGCTTAATTTGAGATTTATGTTGGCCTTATTAAAACAGACTCCACTGGGGATCTGTTGAATTGCTCCTCTTGAAGAGGTGAGCAATATGATGGAATTTCTTACATCCACCATATTGCTTACTTATTTGATGACTTGTTCTAAAATGAGAGTATATTAGAGGTGAATGACAGACCTAATATGCTGCTCAATTACAAATCACTCCTTGGTCCCTACCAACTATGCACTTATGGCACATTCTTAACAGCACATTCCATTCAGAGATGGTTGAGCTATATCCAAAATAGCCTACCTATCCAGACCCTTTCACAACTACAATAACTGCCTAGTAACCTGTTCCTAGTGCTCAATGTCCTTTAGCCAACTTCTCTGAGCATCGTTGTGTGTATGGCATGACAATGAAATTCACTAAAGCACATACCGAACTGAGAGCAGGCTAGGTGCTGATCTGTTGCACCCTCTACAACCACTGAATATTATTATTTGACCCTGCTGGTAATCTATGAATGTTTGAACATCTTGGCCATGTACTGTTATAATCTCCACCCGGCACAGCCAGAAGAGGACTGGCCACCCCTCAGAGCCTGGTTCCTCTCTAGGTTTCTCCCTAGGTTCCTGCCTTTCTAGGGAGTTTTTCCTAGCCACCATGCTTCTACATCTGCATTGCTTGCTGTTTGGGGTTTTAGGCTAGGTTTCTGTATAGCACTTTGTGACATCAGCTGATGTAAAAAGGGCTTTATAAATACATTTGATTGATTGATACCTAGGTCTAGAGATTGATTTAGAATAGTTAATAGATGCTCACCCCTCTTCTCTAGCTGGAGTTATTGTTGACAGTATAATATAGCCTAAGCCAGCTGGGTTCATCAGTCAGAAACGCTCTTCCCTTTTTGTCCTGTGTTGTGTCCTTTTCAAATCTATAACCTTATCAACACATCTCTTTATTAAGCTGATATCTCAGAGGGAGAGCTAAAGCTTCCACTTGACTGAATTTGATAGTCATGTGTACTCCAGAAACACTTGTGACATCATCACTCACCATATATGGATTTCAGCACAAACAGAATGTTCAACTTGCAAGTGTGAAGTGTCATGACTTTCACCCAATAGTATGTTTAGTGGAGTTTAAATAACACCTGTTCTGTATGAGCTGCAGCTTTCTCTTGACCATGTGCAGTAGACAGACTGAACTGTGTCAGGTCATACAGTACCAGTCAAAAGTTTGGACACACCTAATAATTCCAGGGTTTTTATACTKTTTTCTACATTGTGAAGACATCAAAACMATTTAACACATATGGAATCATGTAGTAACCAAAAAAGTGCTAACCAAATCAAAATATATTTTAGATTCTAAGTAGCCACCCTTCGCACACTCTTGACATTCTTTCAACCAGCGTTATGAGGTAGTCACCTGGAATGCTTTTCAATTAACATATGTGCCTTGTTGAAAGTTAATTTGTGGAATTTCTTTCCTTCTTAATGCTTTTGAGCCAATTAGTTGTGCTGTGACAAGGTAGGGGTGGTATACAGAAGATAGCCCTATTTGGTAAAAGAAAAGTCCATAMTATGGCAAGAACAGCTCAAATAAGCAAAGAGAAACAACAGTCCATCATTACTTTAAGACATGAAGGTCAGTCAATCCGGAAAAATAAGAACTTTAAACGTTTCTTCAAGTGCAGTCTCAAAAACCATCAAGCACTATGATGAAACTGGCTCTCATGAGGCCCGCCACAGGAAAGGAAGACAGAGTTACCTCTGCTGCAGAGGATACGTTTATTAGTTTCCAGCCTCAGAAATTCCAGTCCAAATAAATGCTTCAGATTWAGTAACAGACAACATCAACTGTTCAGAGGAGACTGTGTGAATCAGGCCTTCATGGTCGAATTGCTGCAAAGAAAACACTACTAAAGGACACCAAMAATAAGAAGACTTGCTTGGAAAAGAAACAATAGCAATGGACATTAGACCAGTGGAAATCTGTCCTTGGTCTGATGAGTCCAAAAAGATTTGGTTCCAACCGCCATGTCTTTGTGAGATGCAGAGTAGGTGAACAGATGAACTCCGCATGTGCGGTTCCCACCGTGAATCATGGAGGTGGTGTGATGGTGCTTTGCTGSTGACACTGTCAGTGATTTTATTTAGAATTCAAGGCACACTTAACCAGCATGGCTACCACAGCAATATGAAGCGATACGCCATCCCATCTGGTTTGCGCTTAGTGGGACTACCATTTTTTTTTTATTGACTTGCCTAGTTAAAAGGTAAGAACAAACTCATATTTTCAATGACGGCCTAGGAACAGTGGGTTAACTTCCTTGTTCCAGGGCAGAACGACAGATACCATGCCAGCTCGGGGATTCGCCTTCGCAACCTTTCGGTTACAAGTCCAACGCTCTAACCACTAGGCTACCTGCCGCCCCTGTTTACAATAGGACAATGACCTAACACACCTCCAGGCTGTGTAAGAGCTATTTGACCAAGGAGAGTGATGGTGCTGCATCAGATGACCTGGCCTCCACAATCACCCGACCTCAACCCAATTGAGATGGTTTGGGATGAATTGGACAATAGAGTGAAGGAAAAGCAGCCAACAAGAGCTCAGCATATGTGGGAACTTCTTCAAGACTGCTGGAAAAGCATTCCAGGTTAAACTGGTTGAGAGAATGTCAAGAGTATGCAAAGCTGCCATCAAAGCAAAGGGAAGCTATTTGAAGAATCTCAAATATATTTTTATTTGTTTAACACTTTTTTGGTTACTACATGATTTCATGTGTTATTTTATAGTTTGGATGTCTTCACTACAATGCAGGAAATAGTAAAAATAATGAAAAKKKTTGGAATGAGTAGGTGCTGTAGGTGCTGCATGCTGTCTAAATGGGAAAAGGAAAAAGTTGTCTCCTAATGCAGATCTAAGTCAGTTTGGAGATTTTCCACCTGGGATTTGAAGGTTAAGATGGTTCTGGAAAGGAAACGTCAACCTTG
Organism: Salvelinus sp. IW2-2015; assembly: GCF_002910315.2. Lineage (NCBI taxonomy): Eukaryota > Metazoa > Chordata > Actinopteri > Salmoniformes > Salmonidae > Salvelinus > Salvelinus sp. IW2-2015. The sequence continues at coordinate 4,947,713 of NC_036857.1, read as the reverse complement.
AGTGTCTAAGTGCCAGTATAGAAAATACCTTGACAATGCCTGCACTGCTGGAGTGATTGGGTGAAGTTTTGTTATAGTTCTGGGACTGTCACCGGCTTAAGACTTCATTTCCCAGGGTGCTTTACAGTTAACTGGCTTTCAAAACAGCCATCTCCAATAGAAACTGACTTATCAGTGAAGTAGCACTTTGAGCTTGAGGAGTTAGGTATGTTGTGAATATGGATAGATAGYGGAACAGATTTGGAGAAACTGATACAAGAATAGGTTATCTACCAGTCAAACAACATTTCAAGAGCAGCATGTAAACCTCAGCTATACACTTTAAACATTTGAGGGTAAATGTACAAGGCATTGTTCTTTAAATAGACTATTATGGCATCRGACCATTGTCTCTCAAAATATCCCTTTAAAGCATCCCCCCAAAACATTCACCCCAGACCCATCCCCACCCAACAGTCTTACATTGATCTACAGAATGAATAACCATTGAAAATATATACTATTGAATTCCAGTGTACATTTACGGTTTTTCCCCCCCATTGGTTTTTCAAGTTTAAAAAGGGTCCTCAGTGAACATAATCCAATTCCAGAAGACTGACACTACCGTCTCTTCGGCTGAGAACTTAAGTCAGCATTTGTGTTTTGTTTTTCTACAAGCCGGATGGCTCTTGCTTTTTTCTCCTGTTTCGCTTGGAGAGGACTAGATTTGAGGGGTTAGGAAGCGCTACGACGTCACATGACTAAGCTAGAGCGGGGTGGTGAGGTAAGGAAGAAGAGGAAGCAGTTGAAAAAAAAGCCTGATCTTTTACAAGGCAGAGAGAGGCAGGAGATACGACTTCCTATGATGATGTGTCCTGTGTGTATTCCAGATCCATACATCTGATAGAGCAGGGAAGGGAAGAAAGAGAGTTCAAGGAAAGGGTGAGAAAGTAATGAGAGGAGGAAGAYAGAACAGGAACAGGTAAGAGAGGGAAATAGAAATGAGAGAGAGGTTTGAATAGTGAGAGTCCACTCCCTGTTGTTCCTGGCTCATCGGTAGACCAGATGTGATATGGTTCCAGGCTTAAAGTTGAGCTGGTGGTTGGGGACAAAGCTATGCTGGGGTTTTTTACGCGTGCACACATCTTTAGCGTACAGGCTCATGCACATGTCACATGACACCTTGGAGCAGTTCACGCAGGTGTGCGAAGCACCCGGCTTGTTACAGAACCCGCACCGTGACCCCCCCAGGCTTGCTCGGTCGCTATTGGCTACCATTGCCGACGACATGGCAACCGACTTGCAGGGAAACAGCTTAGTGGCCATGAGGGGTTTCTCCACCATCTGGGGGTGAGGGGGAGTGAGGGGGTGAGGGTGTATGTGGGGGTGTGGGGAGTGGGTGTTGGAGTAGACTGACAGCTTCTCCTTGACGGGGAGGTAACCATCCATGGGGCGGGGCGATTTGGGGTTGGGGTAGTCCTGCAGGCCGCAGCAGGGGGAGGGGTCGATGTCGTGACAGGCCTGGCACAGGATCATTTCACACCTGGGGCAGGATGCCAGGCTGGAGCAGCCCAGGCCACAACCCTGACACTTCACCCCCGGAGAGGTGAGTGCACTGTGGGTTTTGAGTGCCCAGCCATCCCTGGCATCCCGGGGCTCCCTGGATGGAGGTCTGGAAGGTGTCTGTCGACCTCCAACCCTAGGCCCACCCCTCTCTGTGTACAGATCAATTTCATCCAATGAGGAGAGGTGGTAAGAGGAGTAAGCATCGACCGAGGGCAGGGATTGAATAGGGAAGAAGTCAGGCACGGGGCTGTAGGAAGGTGGGTCAGTCACAGAGAACAWGGAAGTGGAGGTGCTGGGCCTGATGATCTCATCCTTCATGTCCTCCTCTGCATCCACAAACAGAGGCTCCTTCCTCAGGCTCAGAGAGGCTTTCAGGACAGGCTTAGAGGCTGCGTGCCAATTCCCAGCTCCATCCGTAACATCCACTGACTTGGACGGTCTTCCCCCTCTCCTCAGATGGTGAGGGTGAGGTATGTCCATCGGTCGCACTGAGAGCCTGGCCATGTCGGCCCCGAGGCTGTCTCGCCGTCGGAGGACCTCGGCACAGCCGGCCGCGTCATCCCGGCAGCCCCTCCGTTGCTCCAAGGCTTCCAGCTCAGAGGCTGAACCCCGGGCCAAAGCCACTACCTCCCCCAGGAGACGACACTCGGCCTGGGCCAGGAAGAGCTCGAAGGCTAGCTGCCGGAGGTGGGCTGGGCCACCTGGGTGGTCCCGGACGTGGAACTGGAGCTCATGGTCGCGGGAGTAGCCCATAGAACGCAGGAGGGAGCGGAGATCAGCGTCGCACACAGCAGACTGGAGAAGGTAGACGTACGGGCCTGTGAAGGTCTACAAGTGGGGATAAGGAGGACAGAGAGTTACAGAGCATTCCTGCAAATTAATTGTAATGCATACAATGTTTAACCTCGGGGACCATTTAATATACTACAACAATCCTGCCAGCTGCACAAAGCCTGATGACAGGAACACATCCAGTTCAGTAGCTTTAGATGATGGGTGCTGTACCTTGATGCAGCGGAACTCTTTCTTCCAGGGGAAGAGCAGCAGGTTGGTGCAGACAGTCTCCAGGGTGAGGAAGGCTCTCTCCAGGCCCTGCAGACTGCAGCCTCTCAGGCATCGAATGGCATTCTCCACCACCTCATAGAAGCGCACCATGCGGAACCTCTGGCCCGGGTCTGGTTGGTAGGCCCCCAGCAGGGCTGTGGCCGTGGAGAGTAGGGCCTCGCTGCCCCCCTCCAAGGTGCTTCCCCCAAGGCCCGCATTCCCCCCTCCGTCCTCTAGCCGCCTCTCCAGGCAAACCACGTACCTCCGGAACAGGTCCTCTTGCAGTTTGGCATCCATTGGCGGCGCAGCAGTGGACTGCTTCAGCCGTGACACCCCTTCCTCGCTCCCTCTCTCATGCCCCGGACAACACTTTCAGCAGCCCCTCTCTGCTGACATCTCAGGACAGACACACAAATGCACTCCACTGAAGGTTGAGAAACGCACCTCCGAGCTCAATCAGGAAGCCGTCGCTATGCTTCAGATGAGAGGGGATCAGTAGGATTGAATTTAACCGCTTCCTGGTTGGGATAGCTAGGCTCTTGCCTGTAGGCCCACCCTCTAATTTTGGGCATCTCTGGTTATTTTTTTAACTGGRAGTCCATGTAGGCTCTCCAGGGAAAATGTGGGGAATGAGATGAGGCCAGAGGGGGCTGGTGGTTGACGGTTTGGTGGCCCTGAGATGTATCCGGAGGTCTAGCCTCTGCCCTGTCATTTAACCAAAAGGTGAGTTCAGGGTCACTGGGCAGAGAGGGCTACAAGTATGATGCTGGGCCTTTTCTGAACCAACTCCAAGCTGCAACGACAAAGAGGGATATGATGTTGGATAATGAACACACCACATGCTTCACTGTGCCAATGAGGATGATGTATTGAGCTTGGGACACATCCCCTCTTTCTCTAGACTCATCCAACCTGCAAAGAGAATGCAATGCTGACATCATCAGGTGATTCAGAAGCAGCAGCCGCCAAAATGTTCCAAACATGCAAAATGGCCCATTGAAACAAATGGGTTGAAGAGCATCATTATCCGAGTTGCCTGTGTGTGAGAGAAAGGGAATATGTAGCCTAGACTTGCGAGTGTTACACACCCACTCTGCTACTGACACTGTGAACGTGCACTATAGGATGTATCGAAGCAAGGATATTTTTACCCTCAGTTCACTTCATAACCATTTAGCCAGCAACTGCACTCCATCCACCTCGCATGAATTACCAAATAAAAAAACAAGCTCAAAAATGCAGACGGCTACATGTACATGGTATGCGGGTTAATTAAGTATGACAAACGTTAGCTTTTGACCCAAAATGACATTTTTATGCATTTATCTCAAATCTGCATTTCACAGCAATATCATTCACATTCGGGTTTGCTTCATGTAGCTAACGTTCGACTAGTTATGGTGCTGCAAATAGACAATTCAGCAATCCCTTCGGGATGCTCTTAAATTCGCTAGCTAGAGTGACATGCAACGATTTCTAAATCGAAAGGTACAAGCGATTGCTATATTTTCGTGGAAAATGGAATCAGTAAATTACTGCGCGTTGTAAGGTTAGACATGTTACGTTGACTAACTAGTTGGGACCTTCTCGAGCTAGCTGGCTAGAGAGCACGGTTTGCTAACAAACTAGACAAACGAATATTAGCTAATTCGAACAAGTTAGCCAACTATGCAATAACCACCATATGTGTCAGCTCTGGCTATTTGACAATCTTGACGCAAAGGACCAACTGCGCAAGGGATGTTCTAGTATTCCGCGTAGCAAGATAGCTAACTACTACTAGCTAACTAATATCTGAAAATACATAACCAGCTGGGGTAGCTAGCTATACTAGCATGCGCTGTTCCCACCAGCTATACACAACCATTAAAAACATATTTCTACATCGAAATGAACAATAACGCCACACATCAATGTTAACCACAGTGATCAGCTGAGTACACAGTAAAAGTGGCGTTTACAAGACAGAACTGGCAAGCCGTGATGTTAATGTACGTTAGCCACAGTAACTAGCTAGCAGCTGTGTCGGTCTGTGCCTGGCATGGGCCCGGCCCCAGCCCAGGACAGAACGCCCATCTATGCGAAGCTAGTGAGCTCGCTTCCCATCGCACGAGAAGCTTGTATTTAACCATTTCCACTTATGAGTAGAGTTAGAAGCGAGTTGTACACATTTATGTTTCTACTATTGTAAAACCTTTTTTTATCATAAAGACGCCACGAACATTCAACGCCTTACCTTTTCCGTCCTACTGCTGGAAATTCCCATCACCTCATTGCGCAAGCGCACTCTCTGGAGAGGAGCTTGGCCATGGTTATCAACGAGCCTGGGAATTTTATTTTTAGAAAAACTGCCCACTCAGAGTAAAGCAAGCTACATGTTATACATTATGCCTTATGTGCAATCTATGTCCATGTTGTGAGGACATTCCCACATTACAAAGACGACGAGGCCCACCATCATGTATTTGTTTTCAATGCATTTTTGTGTGTATAGCGAGCTACTGGTGTATTATACATAGTAATATAATGATAATAAAGCTCTGGTCTTTCCATCGACATAATTGGAATGGCTACAATAGATTATTATATATCATGCAAATGTTTATCATATCATTTCCCATATAACAATCATATTTCAAACAAAACGTTTTCACAGGTCAGTCAGATTTCCAAGCCTGTCAAACTTTTTTTTAAAGAGCTCAGTTAGGAGGGAATTGTCGAGTATATCTGCCCATAATTACATGAGGAAACTTTTGAAAATAAACATATTCATGGGACCAGCGCCATTGCTATAGCATTACTTAGAATTCTTCCTAATTTGTGTAGAGTTATGGGGTATTAGAATCCTCTTGTCCTAAACTGTGTTATCTTCAACCTAGTTCAGAACTCAGAAACAAATGGGAACTCTGTCGGGGGAAGCTTCGACTGGAAAAAATATTTTGAACGGTCATCCAACTCCGAATTACAAGCCCAACACTCGAGCGTCAAGTGCGTTCAAGACAACTCGGAAATCTCCTGCCTCCAAATTCAGTGCATTTAAAACAACTGGGAACTCAGGGGTAAAAACGAGTTCCGATTGGGAAAATTGTTTTGAACTGTCTTCCAACTCGGAGTGAAGATCATTGTCTTCACGATTTTTCCCAGTCGGAGCTCGTTTTTCTGAGTTACCAGTGTCTAAAATGTACCAATTATTTTAGAGCTCTGACTTCTCCGACCTAGAGATTCTTATTCGGTGAGGTGTAACACTCAGAGTCTAAGCCGTTTTAGCTGGGGGAGGGTGGTTCTACTAAACTATATGGAATTGTTTTAAGAAGGTCATACCAAGGATCATTTAGCTATTAGACTTAGAATTTTAAGAACCCTTGAAGTATCCCAAAAATATATAAACAATTATTTGAGGAACATTTTAATTTGGCCTTTGTAACGGCTGAGTCCTGCGATCCCTACTGCTGCCCGTTACCACGCTGCTTGGTCCTTTGTCTTCCGGCTGTAACGGTAGTAAGGATCGGAGGACCAATGCGCAGCGTGGTACGTGTTCATGCTCTTTATAAAAACAATCGAACACTGAAACAAAACAATAAACGACACGTGAAATAACCAACCGAAACAGTTCCGTGTGGAACACACAGAAAATAAACACCCACGCAACACAGGTGGAAAAAGGCTACCTAAGTATGATTCTCAATCAGAGACAACTAACGACACCTGCCTCTGATTGAGAATCATACCAAACGCAAAAACCAACATAGAAAAACTAACATAGATAACCCACCCAACTCACACCCTGAACATACTAAAACAAAGAAATAACAAAAGAACTAAGGTCAGAACGTGACAGCCTTACTGCTGTTAGCCCATACACACACATTGAATAACATATTCATTACATTGAACAGATAGTCCCACAGATAGTCCCCTTCTGCAGTGTCTGTCCTATATCTGAGAGATAATTTTTACATCAATTTAACCCCTTATTTTTGTCACTAAACAGTCTCCATATACACTGGGTATACTAACATTAGGAACACCTTAATATTGAGTTGCACCCCCTTTTGCCCACAGAATAGCCTCAATTTGTCGGGGCATGGACTTTACAAGGTGTCGAAAGCGTTCCACGGGGATGCTGGCCATATGCTTCACACGGTTGTGTCAAGTTGTCTGGATGTCCTTTGAGTTGTGGACCATTCTTGATACACACGGGAAACCGTTGCGTGGATCTAAACGTAAGTGCCTTGAGATCTGTGTCATATTGTGTAGAGCTAAGTTTTGTGGTCTATTGTGTGTAATTACCGTGTGTTAACCTTGTTAGCAAGCGATAGCGCTGCTGTTAGCATGTACATTGGATTGCATGAGCCTTTTAGCATGACTGTTAGTGATTAGCCGTTTATTAGCTTTTCTCATTTATGGAGCTAGGTTATTTTCTATTGTATATATATCACTCATACTCATTGTAATTATATTATGTGTACATTTCAACATTACTGTAATGTGCCTGAGTTTAATGTGTACAAGTCCAACAGGCTATTTATCCTATTGCCATGTGAATAGGACTTATGCCTGCTGTGGTGCATAGCCACAGATATAACAATGAACATCTTTGGTATAGCCCTTGCTGTTATGTACTTGCCTGTGGTAGCTTATACAGCCATGTCATTCATATTATAGCAGTGTTATAATCTCCCTTAACCTGGACATCTGCCTCATCCTTGTTCTGACCGAACATTTTTAGTGGGTTCTACTGGCCTTAAGTCAGCACCTAAGGTTTGTTATTACATTCATGATCCTTCGATTCTCTACAACCCTACACCTTATTTTTCAATGGTCCTTACGAGCCGGATCCAGTAACTGCTACAGCCCAAAGATGGCAGTTAACAGAGAATATCCTCCACAAGATGTGGTCTGTCCACGCCGACCAGCTCATCTGCTACAATATCTCGACAATTATGGCAATGGCTACGAGTCAAGGCACAGACTACCACACACATTCACATACTACTCCTACGAGGGAGAGCAGCTAGAGGGTTTCTTGAGCACTTGAGATGGACTATACTGCAACCAAAGTGGCCAACTTCTTCACCTTCAACAACTAATCACCGGTCCAAGTCACCACCCAGGCTGACCAGCAGAATAGAGGACAGAGCCTCAGCCTTTTTATTGGTTGCGAATTGACCGGGTTCCCACATCAGGCTAACGTCGACCAGAGATCGTCAAGATCAGCGTCGAGCCTCAACCAGAGATCACCGGAATCAGCGTCGACCTGAGCTTGGACCGCCAGTGAAAACCGGAGAGATCTCACTGCGTTTACACAGCCAGTGTGACGAGATTGATGAGCTCATTGAAGTGGTCCGGAAGATGGAAGGTTCCTACAGTCCACCCAACCACAGTCGCCAGTACTTACCTATTGGACACTGCCAGTTGTCACCTGACCGTCTCAGCCAGTCCTTCAACAGTTCTCTTCTCCTACAACTGAAAGACGTCTTAGTGGGGGATAACAGAGACCTGTTCCACCAAGCTGCTCAGGAAGTTGTTGCCATCATCTCAGAGATCGTCATGCAACAAATACTACACCAGAAGTGCCAGAATGAGGTTCTGTGGCGCCAGCGTAACCAGCTCATTGACGCCAGATGTCAGAAGATGCTCGAGACACAGCACCGTTCCACATCAGCTTCACCATTATCCCCGGTCTCAGATCGGAGCCCTGCTGTGGAGTCCCTCACAGCGGTGCTACAGCTTTCTCCAGGGCCAGAGGCGCTACCAGAGGGCACCCTGGCAGAGCACCCTACCACTGTGCTCCAGCCAACCCCAGCCGTGCAGATCCAGCCTGTTCCAACAATGCAGCGCAAGTTAGTAGTGTGGCCTACTACACCGGCTCCTGCCATGGAGCTTCAGCTCACCACTCCCACAGCTGTGCTTCAACTAGCTCCTGTCGCAGGGTCTCAACTGGTTCCCACAGTTGTGTCATCGCCAACTCCAGTGACAGAGGTTCTACCGACCCCTGTTCTGGACCCAATATGAATCCCTTCCTGTTCACGAGCAGGAAGACCTACAGCCTTCTCCAGTGACGAAGGAGATACCAGAGTTCACCGTGAGGGAGAACCCTTCAGAACCCTCCAGCTGACACCTCTGAATGTCAGTTGGTCCATAATGCGAGATCCCCGTCTGTAGCTGCTGAAGGCGCCAAGTCCAGCCCTGCCACTCCCTGTCTGGTGGGATCTGCCTAGTCCTACCTTGGACATCCAGCCTGCTGCTGTCCAAAGACGTCTCCCTGTTCCTCCCTGGGAGCCCCCTCCAGTCTCTGTTGCAGGGGCTCTGTCTGTGTTGCTGTCCAGGCCCTGTCAGTCCCTGCCTGGTGGAACCTGCCGGTCTCAGCCCTGGGGTTCTTGCTAGCCCCTCTCAGCCCTGGGGTTATTGCTAGCCCCTGCTAGCTCCAGCCTTGGGAGACCCTCCTGACCAAAGTGTTCAGTGTCCTATCGTAGGAGAAACCTCCCCTTCTGCCCTACTAGGTCCTAAGTCCAGAGTATGTTAGCCCTCAGTTCCCTGATTGCCTAGTGGCTTCACAGTTTCCTGCTAAGCTGGGTCTCCAGTTTCCTATCCCAGTAGGCCAGGAGCTTTCTGTCCTAATAGATCTAGCACCCCCTAGCTCACATTCTGTAGCCCAGTCTGGCCCCAAGTCACTAGCTCTGTCAGGCCCCAAGTCAACAGCTCTGGGAACTCAGTCAGTTTCTCCTGGACCCAGGGTCCAGCTCTCTCCCGCCTTTGGGTCTTTTTCTCCCTCTTTCAGGTGTGCAGCTGTCTCCTCTCTTGAGTTCTTCGCCTGTTGCTGTTGTGGAGATCCAGCTGATCTCATCTCTGGCCCCAGAGCCCTCTCCTTTCGCTGACGTGGTGGTCCAGACATCTATTGTCCTGAGATCTCCGCCGGTCGCTGCTGTGGAGATCCAGCCGACCCCAACTCCTGTTCCTGGGGCGTCACCTGTCACCGATGGGGCGACCTTGCCATCTGCAGTCCGGAGATGCTCATCGAGCTCTGCTGCTGCGGACCTGTGGTCTCAAGTCCTGAGAGCTTCATTGAGACATGCGGCCGAACCTCCGCCATCTGCTGTGCAGACACCATCATCGAGCTCTGCTGCTGCGGCCCGACCTCCTGATCTGGTGCCCTTACCTGGTCCCTCTGCCTGGGTCCGGCCTGTCTGGTGGCCACCAGCCGTTGCTGACTTCTGTTGAACAAGTCACCCATTTGGTCTACATTTCTACCTCTCTAAATGACGACAAGTATTCACGTCATTCCTCTCTGTGGCTGTCTGCCCTTTGTCCCATTTGTTGTCGATTTAAAATCTGTACAACATATTTGGGTGCGGCCTTTAAAATGGCCAGCTTCAATCAGCTGATTCTAGCCATCCCTTCTGGTTAGTTCTAGTTGGGCAGCTTAGTCTCCCATTCAGAGGACCCACAATTGTATTAGTGTTTTATTGGTCAAGGTCACGCCTAATACTTATCACCACATCTCCTACAGCCTATCAGTGGCCTTGATTCCCGGGACTTCAGTTCCAGTTAGTCTATGACCCCTGCCCACTGTGTGGTCTGAAACATGTTTGCTGGCCTCCCGAGTGGCACAGTGGTCTAAGGCACTGCATTGCAGTGCTAGCTGTGCCACTAGAGATTCTGGGTTCGAGTCCAGGCTCTGTCGCAGCCGGCCGCGACCGGGAGACCCATAGGGCGGCGCACATTTGGCACAGCATCGTCCGGGTTAGGGGAGGGTTTGACCGGCAGAGATGTCCTTGTCCCATCGGGCACTAGTGACTCCTGTGGTGGGCTGGGCCCAGTGCACACTGACACGGTCGCCAGGTGTACAGTGTTTCCTCCCACACATTGGTGCGGCTGGCTTCCGGGTTAAGTGGGCATTGTGTCAAGCAGTGCGGGTTGGTGGACAGAATCCTTGTATGTCCGATGTTTATTTTAATTTTTTATTTTACCTTTATTTTCCTAGCCCCAAGTCAGTTAAGAACAAATTCTTATTTACAATGACGGCCTACACCGGCCAAACCCTAATGGCGCTTGGCCAATTGTGCGCCGCCCTATGGGACTCCCAATCACAGCGGGTTGAAGTGACTCATCCAGCACTGAGATGCAGCGCATTAGACCGCTGCGCCACTCGTGAGCCCCCAATTAATTGTGCATGCATCTAACCGTAAGTGCATTGAGATCTGTGTCATATTATGTAAAGCTTAAGTTTTGTGGTCCATTGTGTATAATTACTGTGTGTTGAGCTTGTTAGCTAGCTTGCGCTCCCGCTAGCACTGCTGTTAACATTTGCATTGGAATGCATGAGCATTTTAGCATGACTGTTAGCGATTAGCCGTTTATTAGCATTGCTCATTTATGGTGCTAGGCTATTTTCTATTCTATATATATATATATATATATATATATATATATATATATATTGCTCATTATAAATATATTATGTATAGATTTCAACATTACTGTAATGTTTATTTGAGCACATTTATCTGGTTCATGTGTACAAGTAAATAATGTTTCTGCAACCATATCTTACGGCAGAAAAGAGCTTCTGGATATAAGGACAGCGATCACTCATCTCGGATTAGACAAAGATTTTTTCAACAACAACAACAACAACAAGCAGGACTCACACGATATTCTCCAAACACCTCAAAGGGCAGACATCCCAATTATTCGCATAAGGAAGTGAAGCAGAGGAAGTAGAGCCGGGTGCCTCGTCCGGATCCGCAGAAGGCGAGTAGGAAAGCTGCCGTTACCGTCAATATTACTCGCCAACGTGCAATCATTGGACAATAAACTAGACAAGGTACGATCACGAATATCCTACCAACGGAACATCAAAAACTGTAATATCCTATGTTTCACGGAATCGTGGCTGAATGACGACATGGATATTCAGCTAGCGGGATACACGCTGCACTGACAGGATAGAACAGCACACTCCGGTAAGACGAGGGGGGGCGGTCTGTGCATATTTGTAAACAACAGTCTGTGCACGAAATCTAAGGAAGTCTCTAGATTTTGCTCGCCTGAAGTAGAGTATATTGTGATAAATTGCAGGCCACACTACTTGCCTAGAGAGTTCTAAGCTATACTTTTTGTGGCTGTTTATTTACCACCACAATCAGATGCGGGCACTAAAACTGCACTCAGTCAGCTGTATAAGGAAATAAGCAAACAGGAAACCACTCACCCAGAGGCAGCGCTCCTAGTGGCCCGGAGACTTTAATGCAGGGAAACTTAAATCAGTTCTACCAAATCTCTATCAACATGTTAAATGTGCAACCAGAGGGAAAAAAATTCTAGATCACTTGTACTCCACACACAGAGACGCGTACAAAGCTCTCCCTCGCCCTCCATTTGGTAAATCCGACCACAACTCTATCCTCCTGATTCCTGCTTACAAGCAAAAATTAAAGCAGGTGTTACGGCTGTCTAATTCCTCCTCCTCGGATGAGGAGAAGGAGTAGGGATCGGACCAAAACGCAGCGGTAGATGAATACATGAATGAATTTATTTAAAGACAAGACGAACACGAAAAAACACTTTGAAAAATTACAAAACAACAAAACGACGTAGACAGACCTGAACTTGAGAACTTACAATATAACACGAAGAACAGGAACAGACTAACCAAACGAACGAACACGAAACAGTCCCGTGTGGTGCTACAGACACAGGAACAATCACCCACAAACAAACAGTGAGAACAGCCTACCTTAATATGGTTCTCAATCAGAGGAAACGTCAAACACCTGCCTCTAATTGAGAACCATATCAGGCAACACATTTAACCCAACATAGAAACACATAACATAGAATGCCCACCCCAACTCACGCCCTGACCAACTAAACACATACAAAAACAAGGAAAACAGGTCAGGAACGTGACAGCAGGAAGCACCAGTGACTCGGTCTATTAAAAAATGGTCAGATGAAGCAGATGCTAAACTACAGGACTGTTTTGCTATCACAGACTGGAACATGTTCCGGGATTCTTCTGACGACATTGAGGAATACACCACATCAGTCACTGGCTTTATCAATAAGTGCATTGAGGACGTCGTCCCCACAGTGACTGTACGTGCATACCCCAACCAGAAGCCATGGATTACAGGCAACATTCGTCCTAGACTTCTTTTATTTTTTTGTTATTTTTTTTTGTCCTAGACTTGGCACTCCGGTACCGCTTGCCATGCGGTAGTAGAGAGAACAGTCTATGACTGGGGTGGCTGGGGTCTTTGACAATTTTTAGGGCCTTCCTCTGACACCGCCTGGTGTAGCGGTCCTGGATGGCAGGCAGCTTTGCCCCAGTGATGTATTGGGCCGTACGCACTACCCTCTGAAGTGCCTTGCGGTCAGAGGCCGAGCAATTGCCGTACCAGGCAGTGATGCAACCGGTCAGGATGCTCTCGATGTTGCAGCTGTAGAACCTTTTGAGGATCTCAGGACGCATGCCACATCTTTTTAGTTTCCTGAGGGGGAATAGGCTTTGTCGTGCCCTCTTCACGACTATCTTTGTGTGTTTGGACCATTCTAGTTTGTTGTTGATGTGGACACCAAGGGATTTAAAGCTCTCAACCTGCTCCACTACAGCCCCGTCGATGAGAATGGGGGTGTGCTCGGTGCTCCTTTTCCTGTAGTCCACAATCATCTCCTTAGTCTTGGTTACGTTGAGGGATAGGTTGTTATTCTGCCACCACCCGGCCAGGTCTCTGACTTCCTCCCTATAGGCTGTCTCGTCGTTGTTGGTGATCAGGCCTACCACTGTTGTGTTGTCTGCAAACTTAATGATGGTGTTGGAGTCGTGCCTGGCCATGCAGTCGTGGGTGAACAGGGAGTACAGGAGGGGACTGAGCACGCACCCCTGGGGAGCTCCAGTGTTGACGATCAGTGTTGCTACCTACCCTCACCACCTGGGGGCGACCCGTCAGGAAGTCCAGAATCCAGTTGCAGAGGGAGGTGTTTAGTCCCAGGTTCCTTAGCTTAGTGATGAGCTTTGAGGGTACTATGGTGTTGAACGCTGAGCTGTAGTCAATGAATAGCAATCTCACATACAGTTGGAAGTTTACATACACTTGGAGTCATTAAAACTTGTTTTTCAAACACTCCACAAATTTCTTGTTAACAAACTATAGTTTTGGCAAGTCGGTTAGGACATCTACTTTGTGCGACTCAAATAATTTTTCCCACAATTGTTTCCAGACAGATTATTTCACTTATAATTCACTGTATCACAATCCCAGTGGTTTAAAAGTTTACATACACTAAGTTGACTGTGCCTTTAAACTGCTTGGAAAATTCCAGAAAATTATGTCATGGCTTTAGAAGCTTTAGATAGGCTAATTGACATCATTTGAGTCATTTGGAGGTGTATCTGTGGATGTATTTCAAGGCCTACCTTCAAACTCAGTGCCTCTTTGCTTGACATCATGGGGAAATCAAAAGAAATCAGCCAAGACCTCAGAAAATACATTGTAGACCTCCACAAGTCTGGTTCATCTTTGGGAGCAATTTCCAAATGCCTGAAGGTACCACGATAATCTGTACAAACAATTGTACGCAAGTATAAACACCATGGGACTACGCAGCCATCATACCGCTCAGGAAGGAGATGCGTTCTGTCTCCTAGAGATGCACGTACTTTGGTGCGAAAAGTGCAAATCAATACCAGAAAAACAGCAAAGGGCCTTGTGAAGATGATGGAGGAAACAGGTACAAAAGTATCTATTTCCAGAGTAAAACGAGTCCAATATCGACATAACCTGAATGGCCGCTCAGCAAGAAAGAAGCTACTGCTCCAAAACCGCCATAAAAAAGCCAGACTGTGGTTTGCAACTGCACATGGGGACAAAGATCGTACTTTTTGGAGAAATGTCCTCTGGTCTGATGAAACAAAAATAGAGCTGTTTGGCCATAATGACCATCGCTATTTTTGGAGGAAAATGGGAAAGGCTTGCTAGCCGAAGAACACCATCCCAACCGTGAAGCACGGGGGTGGCAGCATCATGTTGTGGGGGTGCTTTATTGCAGGAGGGACTGGTGCACTTCACAAAATAGATGGCATCATGAGGCAGGAAAATTCTGTGGATATATTGAAGCAACATGTCAAGACATCAGTCAGAAAGTTAAAGCTTGGTTGCAAATGGGTCTTCCAAATGAACAATGACCCCAACCATACTTCCAAAGTTGTGGCAAAATGGCTTAAGTACAACAAAGTCAAAGTATTGGAGTGGCCATCACAAAGCCCTGACCTCAATCCTATAGATAATTTGTGGGCAGAACTAAAAAAGCATGTGCGAGCAAGGAGGCCTACAAACCTGACTCAGTTACACCAGCTCTGTCAGGAGGAATGGTCCAAAATGCACCCAAATTATTGTGGGAAGCTTGTGGGAGGCTACCCGAAACGTTTGAACCAAGTTAAACAATTTAAAGACAATGCTACCAAATACTAATTGAGTGTATGTAAACTTCTGACCCACTGGGAATGTGATGAAAGAAATAAAAGCTGAAATAAATCATTCTCTCTACTGTTATTCTGACATTTTACATTCTTAACATAAAGTGGTGATCCTAACTGACCTAAAACAGGGCATTTTTACTTGGATTAAATGTCAGGAATTGTGAAAAAATGTATTTAAATGTATTTGGCTAAGGTGTATGTAATCTTCCGACTTCAACAGTATATATGTATCTACTGTAGGTCTTAGGTTACAACAATGAATAATGTTGAACTGACAAATACAATCAAGGGATCCATTACAATAATTAACACCTTGTGAAACAGCTGTGAAAACCAATCTGACAATATTTAAGATTTAAATATATAAACTTTGCAAATTTTTTGGTACATGTGTGTAATTTTTCTTTCACAGATTTTCTGTACTCTCACATGGCAATCATAGACTAAATTAGGGATTTCTGGTGTGTGGAATAGAGGAGGTGGGTGTTGTGTGGGTGGGAGGTTCTTTCTGCCTGTCACTTGTTCTCAACAGGCAGTCAGTCTCGGGAGGGAGACTGCGAAGTCCAGGCACTGCTGCTCTCTTTGTTCTGAGCGTATGCAGTCCTTGTGTTTTTAGCTAATCTGTGTATCTCACATTATGTGCCCAGTATGATCGCTTTCTTGCTCTTTCTTTGCAGATAATGACAACATGACAATAACAGTATCTGTAGATGATGTAATGAAAAGTTGGAGCATGGTTGGTAATGGAGGACATCAGGTGGATCCAGGTCTGGGTGTTAGACAGAACCCCTAGGTCCTGGAGAACGGAAGCAGAGTAAAGAGAACAGGGTAGGAGACAGAGACATAAACAAGCAAACACACAGGTTACAGATTGATCAGGTATGTAACAATACAGTTAGTGTATGATTTAATTGAAATGTTTGATTAGACATGCAATAATGTTAATGGCAGACAGAAAATAATGAATACCTGTTAAAAAAAATTGTCAGTGGGGTTGATCAGGGAGGTAAGGGATGGTCCCTGGAAAAGATAAGAGAGAGGTGAGTTGTGAGAGAAACTACAGGGTAGTGCCATGACCACTGGAGTCATACACCTTAACAGTACCTATCTGGAAGCAGATGTTACTAAGCCTTGAGATTGACTATTTAGAGAAACCCCTTGGCCAGTGTTGGTACTGCTGACAGCATGGTGATGCCGCCCACTAGGATGAGGCAAATGCAAATAGTTATCATCTGAGATTTTTATATTCACCTTAAAACTTCTTATGGCTGCATCCCGCTAACGGGATCAATATGACAACAGCCAGTGAAAGTGCAGGGTGCCAAATTCAAATAACAGAAATCTCATAATTACAATTCCTCAAACATACATGTGTCTTATATCATTTTAAAGGTAATCTTGTTGATAATCCCACCAAAGTGTCCGATTTCAAATATGCTTTTCAGCGAAAGCACTACAAACGATTATGTTAGGTCACCACCAAACCACAATAAGCACAGCCATTTTTCCAGCAAAAGACAGCAGTCACAAAAAGCAGAAATAGAGATAAAATGAATCACTAACCTTTGATGATCTTCATCACATGACACTCATAGGACTTCATGTTACACAATACATGCATGTTTTGTTTGATAAAGTTCATATTTATATAAAGAAATCTGAGTTTACATTGGCGCGTTACATTCACTAGTTCCAAAAACATCAAGGGATTTTGCATAGCCACATCGTTTCAACAGAAATACTCATCATAAATGTAGATGATAATACAAGTTATACACATGGAATTATAGATATACCTCTCCTTAATGCAACCGCTGTGTCAGATTTCAAAAAAACTTTACGGAAAAAGCAAATCATGCAATAATCTGAGACGTCGCTCAGAACAATAGCCAAATTAGCCGCCATGTTGGAGTCAACAGAAACCAGAGAATACATGATAAATGTTTCCTTACCTTTGATGAACTTCATCAGAATGCAGTCCTAGGAATCCCAGGTCCACAATAAATGCTTMATTTGTTCGATAATGTCCGTTATTTATGTCCAATTAGCTACTTTGGTTAGCGCGTTTGGTAAACAATTCCAAAGTCACAAAGCGCGTCCACTATAACMTGACGAAATGMCCAAAAGTTCCGTAACAGTCAGTAGAAACATGTCAAACGATGTATTGAATRAATCTTAAGAATGTTGTTAACATACATCTTGAATAACGTTCCAACCGGAGAATTACATTGACTTCAGTTGAGAGATGGAACGGAGCTGCCTCTCACTTGAACGCGCGTGTTCAATGCGTGGTCACCTTATGGCAGTGATTACTCATTCCTGTCTCCTTCGGCCCCCCTTCACATTAGAGTCATCAGACAAAGTTCTATTGACTGTTGACAGTGGAAGCCGTAGGAAGTGAAAACTCATGCATATCTCGCTGGGATTTCAATGGGAGCTTGGTTGAAAATCCACCAGCCTCAGAATTTCCACTTCCTGTTTGGATTTTCTCTCAGGTTTTTGCCTGCCATATGAGTTCTGTTATACTCACAGACATAATTCAAACAGTTTTAGAAACTTCAGAGTGTTTTCTATCCAATACTAATAATAATGTGCATATATTAGCAACTATGACTGAGGAGCAGGCCGTTTACTCTGGGCACCTCTGTGCACCTTTCATCCAAACTACTCAATACTGCCCCTGCAGCCATAAGAAGTTAACAGATGGTGACCCTAGCTAGGAGCGAAAGAGCAGTGAGGTTTCCCAGGTCTCGCCTTCCTTTCGTCCTTTTTCCAAGCCAAGTCATTCGCTTGGATGTCGAAGCACTTGGCCCCCTTCTTGATTCTTCTCCGGTGGCTCTCCTTCTGTTTCTCCTGCGCCTTGTCCATGTTAAGTCTCACCTTGATAGATAATAGAAATAAATGCAAATATATTTCAGATTATTACAAATACATCTCTTACATATATCTCTTGGAGGGCCAGAAAATAAATTAACAGCGGGTAATCATTTTTACCTGGTCCTCGTCCTCCTCATCCTCCTCAGCCCATGCCTGAAGATGGTCCTCGAAGGCGTTCTGATCTGGTTCGATAACTTCCACCACATCAGGTGGAGTTTCAGTGATCTCAAAGTACGTAACTGATCACTGAAATGCATGTGAAGTGGAAGTTGTGGAAGTTTTGTATAAATACAAAAATAGTGATGGACAAACAACACTAAGTTAATCACAAATGTTTAATACTACAGTATATGCAATAATTGTATATACAATTGCATTGTTTACCTCAGTAAACAGCTGTGGCTCCTGTCCGTACAGCAAGCGATAGGGTGAGTACTCTGGAAGCTGCTGTTGTGTGCAAAGAGAATTCCCTTCGGGTTGTCCTCCCACCATTCCTGGTACCCGTCAAGGGACTAGCCCATGACAGTTGGTCCGTTCATCCAAACCTGGAGTCACCATACATCTACACAATCACATTATATATAACTCACTGTACTATCAGTGTCAATTTAAAAAAAAGCTATACATTACTGGAGGCCTATGCGAAACAATGCTACAACCATTACATTATAAACCACTAACATGTAAGCTAACATTGACTGAAACCAACTAGCCTAGAGCTAGCTAGCTCTTAGCCAAGAAGAATATGGCTAGCATCAAGCAAGTGAACAGTTATTAGCTATTTTCGTACAAATATGAACACTTTAACACATTTATCATGACATCACATATATTACCTGAACTAAACTGAGCCTTTGTTCATAGAAAATAAAACAAATAGGATCTAAAACATTGAAAAAAAGTACAGGGAGTTTGGACGCCATCTTAATCCCTTCTCTTACATGTAAACCATTAGCAACCTAGCCAACCTCCATTACACACAATGGTGAAACCAGTTTTTCCCTCGGTTAAAACTCCCTTCAAAGATCACCAAACTCATGGACTATGTAGTTAACCATGTTGCCTCAATATTTTGAAAGTCACATTGCACATTACATTAACTGAATTAATAGGGTAAAATGATGAAACTGAGAAACTTTAGTAGTTTTCAGTAGTAGGCATTCTCCAATATTGAAGAAGAAACCAAGCCACTTCAGGCCACTTTTCTCTCTGTAATTGAATATGGTGACTTGTTGTATATGCATGCAACCTCCTCCGTCTTACAGGGACTGGACTCTGTTTATCATGCATCCTTGCGCTTTATTACAAATGCCAAGTCACTCACRCACCATTGCACATTGTACCAAATGGTAGGTTGGATCTCACTTTATATGCGCAGAAAGATACATTTGTGTGTGTTCATCTACAAGCCCTTTTGGGTAAACTCCCTCTTTACCTCTGTAGTCTGGTCTCCTTCACCAGCAGTTACCATACCCGGTCTGCTAGGTGGTTGCTACTTAAAGTCCCCAGAACATTCATAGTATTAGGCAAGACTGCCTTCTTTTTTTGTGCTACATATGCATGGAATAATCTACAATTCATGCTTCATCTAGATATGTCAGTGCCACTGAATTAATTTAAAATATTGATGGGAGACTCTGTTTACAGAGGAGTGTAGATGCTTTTTTTAGGCTGGATCATGTTGTTGTATTGTATTGTTGTATGTTTTAATTATGTAATGGATTGATTGTTGCTCCCTTCTTGACCAGGTCTCCTTTGAAAAAGAGACTCAGGGTCTCAATGGGCTTTTCCTGGTTAAATAAAGGTTAAATAAATAAATAAAATATGGAAAAAAACTCCAAGTCACAGCTCCCCCTATAAATGCAAATACCTAGGAGGCCTAGAAAATGATACAAGGGATAGCTCCATAAAAGAACAAAGAAATTAAAACATCAAAAAATGACCAATACATATTTATGTGTCACATATACACATGGCATATGGGTACCACCTTGACATCTCTGATCTGCTTGCCTCAATAAATTAATGCTAGAACATTGGTTGCCAGGATTAGCTATTTGTATCTCTTAATAATTGCACAACGGTGCAAGTTAGACACATTTTCTTTTGTTTACATGTGAGCATGTCTTTTTTTGTCAGTCCTGTCAATGTTGAGGCTCCCGAGTGGCGCAGCGGTCTAAGGCACTGCATCTCAGTGCTAGAAGCGTCACTACAGACCCTGGTTCAATCCAGGGTTGGATC
The DNA here is from genome assembly GCF_002910315.2 of Salvelinus sp. IW2-2015. NCBI lineage: Eukaryota > Metazoa > Chordata > Actinopteri > Salmoniformes > Salmonidae > Salvelinus > Salvelinus sp. IW2-2015. The sequence goes on along the minus strand of NC_036857.1, from coordinate 4,927,522 downwards.
ACAAACGGCCGTGAGTCCAATAGGGCAGCGCACAATTGGCCCAGCGTTGTCCGGGTTAGGGGAGGGGTAGGCCGTCATTGTAAAATATGAATGTGTTCTTAACTGACTTGCCTAGTAAAATAAAAAAAATCACACATGCCTCAACACGCATAGGTCACTTTGCCTGCTGCCAAATCTATGCTAAAAGTGGGAATGTTTCACAGTATTTCTGATTATCTTAACTCCCCATCACCAATGAGCCAATTATTTTTTACAGAAAACAACGCAACCACCACTGCAATATAGGCCTACACTCACAAAAAAGGTTCTATCAACAACCTAAAAGGATTCTTCCTCTGTCCCCATAGGAGAACCCTTTTTGGTTCCAGGTAGAACCCTTTCTGCACGTAGGTAGATCACTTTTGGGCTCCATTCCACAGAGGGTTCTACCTGGAACCAAAAAGGGTTCTCTTTTGGTGACAGCCAAAGAACCGTGTTGGAACCCCTTTTTCGAAGAGTGTTCTCAACAAGTTCAACCTGTTAAGTTTACACCATTTCATTCTGTACTCAAAAATCTGCCTGGTACACAAGATAACACGCAACAACCTCTGCTCAGACGTAAATAGAGGTGTTCCAAGAACCTCCACCAGGGATGACTGTAGTATCCTCAAACGGACAAAAAGGAGACAGAGGGCACCCCACACTAATTTTAGATCCCAAGGAGTCTTTATTTTTATACTGTATGTTCTCACTCTCATCACTATKTCCTTAGCCATCTTCCATTTATGGCATTTCAAGATTGACACAGAGAGGCARATCAAACTCGTGTATTTTCTTGTAACTCCATCCATACACACACAGAATACTGTAGCATCTTGTTTACATTTCTCACATTTTAGGCATCCAGCTGAGGCCTTGGATGGATCATGTTGCAATGAGATGAGCACAGGGCTGTATGTACAGTCCTTTTCAGTCTGACGTAAAATTAGTTGAACAGGAGAAGAGGAGGTGGTTGCTTGTGGGAGAGCAGTGGGGGTGGTGGGTACAACAGCTGCAGTGATGCTTATTGGTTGCTCTGGCTCATCACTTCTTGACAAAAAGAAAGATCGATTTAGAAATGAGTTTGACATTGCCATAGTTCAACAGCTGAAAAGCCTTCATTAGCATACTCCCAGAGATAGCAAGACATTCAGTATTCACTGAATGAAGTAGCCTACCATCCCCATTTACAATTTCATTCATCAATGAAATAAATTATACCATAGCACATTCAATTACGTTATTATTGTAGACTATAGGCTACTCCTGTATCTACCTTGTACAATACTGTAATCATCAAATGAAGTAGCCTACCCATGCAGATTTACAATTTAATTGATCAATTAGATAAATTATAGTAGCACATAGTTACATTATTGTGGAATAGGCTACTCCTGTATCCACACTATATTAGGATACCATTATGATTTCATTGGTCTTGTCAGGCATGATTTTAGGTCTTCGATCGAAGTTGTATGTTGTACCTCGTTTCCCTTCTTCAGTGAAAAGTAGTTTAGCATCCCCCATTCAATTCAGTCCGAGTTTCAATTTGTAGGCCTAGTGACAGTGGAAAAATAAACCCATAGCTCCAGCACACAATGTGGGTATTGTATTACAATGTAAAATATGTATATATCCTATAGCACCACGTGTGTATATTTTAATTACAATTTAATTCATCCATTAAATAAATATTACTTGCACATCAAATTACATTATTATTGTATTGTATTGTATTTATTAGCGATCCCCATTAGCTGCTGCTAATTACTTATATTAGGGTTACTTACTGTACAAGGAGGGGTGTCCAAATATGTGTGATGTGTTTACCTCCCACATCAGTGTATTCATCATAGTGTCAGCGTTTGTTGCTGGCATGTCATCCCTAAGTTTGCTTATCTTGCCAATGAAAAAGTCATTAAAGTAGTTGGCAATATCAGTGGGTTTTGTGATGAATGACCCATGAATGATGTATTCAATGAATGATGTAGCCGAGTAGTTTTTTCCGAAGCTTTTTACTATCATTCTTTATATCATGTATCTTTGTTTCATAGTATAGTTTATTTGTATTTATCTTAGTCACATGATTTCTTAATTTGCAGTACATTTGCCAATCAGTTGGGCTGCCAGACTTATTTGCCATACCTTTTGCCTCATCCCTCTCAACCATACAATTTTTCAATTCCTCATCAATCCAAGGGGATTTAACCGTTTTTACAGTAATTTTCTTAAATGGGTGTGTGCTTATTAGTAACTGGAATAAGCAATTTCATAAATGTGTCAAGTGCAGCATCTGGTTGCTCCTCATTATAAACCACAGACCAGTAAATATTCTTTACATCATCAACATATGAATCACTACAAAACTTATTGTATAACCTATACTAGACCCAGCCTTTGGACCTTTGGTTTTCCTAGATATAGCTATTAAATTGTGATCACTACATCCTATGGATTTGAATACTGCTTTAAAGCAAATTTCTGCAGAAATCATAAAGATGTGCTGTTTGTAAATATCCTGGTAGGTTGACTGACAACCTGAATCAGGTTGCGGGCACTGGTTACAGTTTGACGTTTTTTCTTGAGTGTGTAGCTTGATGAGAGCCAGTTAATATTTAAATCACCCATAAAATATACTTCTCTGTTGATATCACATACATTATCAAGCATTTCACACATATTATCCAAATACTGACTGTTAGCACTTGATGGTCTATAGTAGCTTCCGACAAGAATGGGCTTTAGGTGAGGCAGATGAACCTGTAGCCATATTACTTCAACAGTATGTAACATTAGATTGTCTCTAAGCTTTACAGGAATGTGGTTCTGAATATAGACCGCATCACCGCCCCCGTTGGCATTTCTGTATTTTCGGTAGATGTTATAACCGTGTATTGCTACCACTGTATCATCAAAGGTATTATCTAAGTGAGTTTCAGAGATAGTCAGAATATGAATGTCATTTGTTACAAGCAAGTTATTGACTTCATGGACCTTGTTTCTCAGGCTGCATATGTTAATATTGTCTATTTTTTAGCACTTTTCTGAGTTGCTTGATTGCTTTTAATGCTTTACTGGGTAGACTATCAGAGGCAGACTTGCTCATGTTATTTATATTGGAGCTGATAGTGCAGGGTGAGCTGCACAAAGTGATCTTCCTACTAGGGCACACCACCTCAGTGCTAACAGTGTAACTCTGGTTCATAGGCTCATGATTACTGCATACAATAGCTGTAGGATCAACAAAGGTATTCAGGGCAATTACCGGGACATAAATTAAGTTACTTACATTGTGTCTGCAAACGCCCCTAGGATAATGTACATTTGATGCAGCATTATGACGACTCATTGTCACAATGGTAGGGATTAACTGAGCTGGTCTTGGGTCATTGATAAGTCATTGTTTCAACGCAGCCTTGAAATGTGTCGACAGAGTCCAGGAGCCAAGATGATTTGGATGGACTCAATCATTCCTGTAGAGTATCTTCTGTTTCCAGAAGGTGTCAAAGTTATCAATAAAAGTGACTCCAGCAGAGCTACAGTAGTATTTTAGCCAGATGTGTAATGCCGGTAGCCTTCTGAATTTTTCACACCCAACGATGGTAGTGGACCTGAAATGATTGGCCATTTTCTGGAGTCTTTTAATGCTAAAATCTGTTATTTAAAATACATTTTCATATGTTCCGAGCTGGCCCTCCTGATGTCGTTTGACCCCACATGGACTACGACAGTGTCAGCACCCGGGATCTGTCATAGAATAGTTGAAGTAACCTTGTGGTGTCCTGTACTCGTGCTCCTGGGTAGCACAGGGTTTTAGCCTTGGGAACTGAGATGTTTCTCACCATAGAGCTGCCTATGGTGCCAGCTGGTGATGTTGAATGGGCCGGTCTCAGCCTCACGGTCTGATGAGGATGGGAGCTCCGAGGATCTGAACCCGAGATATAAGTTACTGGAGAGGGAGACAGAACAGAGGATGAAGACGCAGGTATCTTTGGATCCGATCTTAACCAACAATGCAGTTTTCAGAAAATACCTAAAAAAAACAAATACAATAGCATGGTTGGTTAAGAGCTGATAAGACAGCAGCCCTACCCTCAGGTGCCATCACTAATCATCTAAATGTAATCGTTACAGTTACTAGTTACCTGTCCAAAATTGTAATCATTAACGTAACTTTTGGATTACCCAAACTCAGTAACGTAATCTGATTACATTCAGTTACTTTTAGATTACTTTCCTCTTAAGAGGCATTAGAAGAAGACAAAAATGTATGTTACCAATTGAATGATATATATTGCAGGATAAATCAATGTTCAAGTTTACATATCTGGCCATATATGGATGTTACATTTTACTTTATGGGTTGTTTAAGTAGGCTTCTTCTAACCCATCGCTTTCTACTACATATAATTATACGGTTAAATTATATCTTTACATTAATACATATAATTTATAAATCCAAAAATGTGTGTTGCAACTAGATTGCCCCTTTAAGTCTATCAAAAGTGTGCGAGTTTGAGCATGTGTCCATTAGGCCTATGGATTTTTTTATCAGAATTAATTAGATTGAGCAATAAAAGCCTCAATTTTATTCCATAGGCTGGGATCCACATCTGTTGCAAGAGCGCATTTTTCACTGGCTGTCCACTGATTTAAAAAACAATGATTGATAGGCAGCTTAAACAAATTGAATTCAACCATTATTGGGTTCATATACACATTTAGGTCTGAGATTAGCCATTCACAGCAACCACAACCCGTAAGGCGCAAAAAGCTAAATGCAATATGTAGATATAAATAATAAGTGATATCCGGTTCGCCGTAGACTACACCACTGCTGTCATCCTTACCTGCAAGCGTTTATTCAACTTGGATAATCTTTGGATGCCGATAGCAGTCGCACCATTGGAAGACATAGCTAGTACTGTAGCCTACTGTACAAAAGCCTATTCCTGCTCTTTTCCCATGATCCATAAAACACATTTGGTGTGTCATCATAGTGGTCTCTGACTTGTGGTCAGACTCGCTCAGGTGGAACAAATTTAAACTTGATCCTTTTTTCAATGCTGATTTGAATGTCATTGAAAAAAACAGAAGTGTTCGTTTTTTTTCCGCAAACATCCTTTCTGAATTGAAAAGTAATCCTCAAAGTAATCATCTAGTTGTTCAAAATTAATCTGATTACAACATTTTAGCTGGTAACGGATTACAGTTGCCAGTTTTTTGTAATCCCTTACATGTAACGGATTACGTGTAATCGTTACTCCCCAACCCTGGTAATTACCACCTTTCCACTTGTTTATCAACGCAGCATGAGCTCGTTTTTCGTTTTGTTTTCAGGGGTGTATTCATTAGACGGATTATGTTGCAAAACGTTTAATCTGTTGCAAAACGTTTTGCATCAGAACTCGTTTACTCAAAACGGTAACCGTTTTTGCAAAGAAAACGAGAGTTAATATTGGACAAATTCAGGTATGTCACTCCCTGTTTGGTTCCATTCTATGTTATATGCTTCCGTTTGGTTCCTAGAATAAACGGTAAGCTCCGCCCATTTCTACAATGTATCTTCTTAAAATCAGATTTTAACCCTAACCTTCACCACACTGCTAACCCTAAACTAGCATAGCAGGTGTAGAAATACACCTGAGCCGAGTCCTCACATCCGTTTTCAACAGGAAATGTGTACATTTATATAATACTGTATCTCTGAAAACATCCTCTTACTGCCAAAGCTGCTACGGGTGGCCTAAACCTAACTTTCAATTACGACCAAAAAGCTAAGTTTTGTTTTCAGGATTTTTTAACAATTTGGACTGTGTTTGTGTTATCTATTGGAAACCCGCTTTCATCTGTTGCAAAACGTTTTGCAACAGATTAAATGTTTCGCCACGGAATTCGACTAATGAATACACCCAGTTGTATTGAAGGCAACAATAGGTCCCCCAAATTGACAGCTGAGAGAGAAGAAATGGCGATGCTAGGATCCTTTAGCTCTGCACAGCAGAAGAAAAATGTTTCTGGAGGCGACAGGGACGTGACAGAGTTCCTCTGCCCGGTTTGTCTAGAGATTTTTGATAGCCCTGTCACAACACACTGTGGACATACGTGAGTATCTTTACACAAATATATATTTTTGTCTATTAACGTAGCTGGCTAGACATCGTCCAAGTTCAAGCTAACGAGCTGTCTAACGTTAGCTATTTGGCAAAACTAGCCAGCCCACCAGCAAGATCTGTTGTGAGCTGGCTAGCTAAACGATTGAACATGTATGTACACCCATAACCTAACTACTTCTGACAGGAATGAATAATTAGCTATCCATTAATGTTTATTTTGGCATTCAATGTAATGTTTGTAAGATATTTGTAAGTTCATAAATCTGCTTTACGTTCAGTTTTGTTTACGTCAAGAAATGGGGTTCAAGAATCGTGGGTTTTGTAGTCGAATGATTTGTGAAATTCATTCATGTAGATCTTTAAAGAACTACAAAACCCAATGTCCTCATGACAGGACTTTTCCTCGGTGACGGAAGTGCATTTAGTAATAAAACATTCGCACCGTCATTAAATTTCATAAAGTAAAGTATGAAACTATCGGTGATGAACATAGAGGTCTAACGTTAATCATCTGCATCATTGTTTATTTGTGTGATGCCAGACGTATAACATTCAGTTTCGTTTTCCTTCTGTATTGAACAATTCGTTGGTATTACATTACCTATAAATAGATGTTTGCATTCATTTTAGCGGACTAAACTCCATTCCATGGTGAAGGAAGTTTCTGATTAACTAAACCAATGTCTAGCTCCGACTAAATCGATTCGCTCAAYGTCAATACTTCAAAAACATTTTATTATGAAACGCCCAGCTTGTCTATGTTTGCCTTCTTTAGTTGCGTGCCATTCTTTGTCTGCTGAAACCCATACTTTTTCAATAAACGTTAATCTAATACTGCCATTGACTGTTTGCTAATTGCTGTTGCTCAAAGACGGCAACTCGGCGCATGTGTCCATTGAATCTCAACAAGGAAACAGTCGGTGGTGGTATTTGATTAACGTTTATTTAAATAAAAAGTATGGATTTCAGCAAAGAAAAGCACACTACAGAGGACAAACATGGCTATAAGGCGGGCGTTTCATAATATTACATTATTGTAAGTATTGACCTTGGCAAATTGGTGTAGCCAGACCTAGATTCCACCAAGCCTGGTCTCGACCACGCCATTGAAATTCATCAGAAACTTCCTTCACCGTGGAGTTCAGTCCGCTACTTGCATTTTAGCCAATTAATGATTTTCTACACTTCCACTCTCCTTTCCATTCTCTCCCTCCACCCTCCAGGTTTTGTCAAAGTTGTCTGCAGGCGTGCCTGCGGCCCCAAAAGCCAGTGTGTGCCGTGTGCAGGGCAGCACTGGGTCACTGGGCCAAAGCCACTGACCTAGATGCCCTCATACACACCTCTGTGGCGGCCTGCAAGGGCTGTGGAGCACAGGTGTGTCTGTGTGTATAGCATGCTGTCATTTTGTAAAACACTGAATAGTCAAGGGAATTAGGACGAGGGAGTGAATTTTATATACAGTATATTCAGACAACTTGACTTTTCCCACATTGTTACATTACAGCCTTAATCTAAAATGTTTTTTTTTTTTTTCTCAATCTATACACAATACCCCATAATGACAATTGTTGCAAATGTATTAAAAAGGAACTGAAATGTAACATTTACATAAGTATTCAGACCCTTTACTCAGTACTTTGTTGTAGCACCTTTGGCAGCGATTACAGCCTTGAGTCTTCTTGGGTATGACGCTACAACCTTGGCACACCTGTATTTGGGGAGTTTCTCCCATTCTTCTCTGCAGATCTTCTCAAGCTCTGTCAGGTTGGTTGGGGAGTGTCGCTGCACAGCTATTTTCAGGTCTCTTCAGAGATGGCTGGGCCACTCACGGACATTCAGAGATTTGACCCGAAGCCACTCCTGCGTCGTCTTGGCTATATGCTTAGGGTCGTTGTCCTGTTGGAAGGTGAACCTTCACCCCAGTCTGAGGTCCTGAGTGCTCTGAAGTAAGGTTTCATTAAGGATCTCTCCGTACTTAAATCTGTTCATCTTTCCCTCGAATCCTGACGAGTCTCCCAGTCCCTGCCTCTGAAAAACATCCCCACATTATGATGCTGCCACCACCATGCTTCACCGAAGGGATGGTGCCAGGTTTCCTCCAGATGTGACGATTGGCATTCAGGCCCGAAGAATGGTTTCATCAGACCAGAGAATCTTGTTTCTCATAGAGTCCTTTAGATACCTCTTGGCAAACTCCAAGCGGGCTGTCGTGCCTTTTACTGAGGAGTGGCTTCTGTCTGGGCACTACCATAAAGGCCTGATTGGTGGAGTGCTGCTAAGATGGTTGTCCTTCTGGAAGGTTCTCCCATTTCCACAGAAGAACTGTCAGTGACCATCGGGTTCTTGGTCACCGGGTTCTTGGTCACCTCCCTGACCAAGGCCCTGCTCCCCCGATTGCTCAGTTTGCACAGTCAACTGTGGGACCTTTTTATATAGACAGGTGTGTGCCTTTCCAAATCATGTCCAAATCAATTGAATTTAACACAGGTGGACTCTAATCAAGTTGTAAAAATATCTGAAGTATGATCAATGGAAACAGGATGCGCCTGAGCTCAATTTTGAGTCTCATACCAAAGGGTCTGAATTCTTATGTAAATGAGGTATTTCTGTTTTCATTTTTAATAAATGTGCAAACATTTCTTAACCTGCTTTTGCTTTGTCATTATGGGGGGTTGTGTGTGTGTGTATTGATGAGGAATTTTGTATTTAATACATTTTAGGATAAGGATGTAACGTTACAAAATGTGGAAAAATGGGTCTGAATACTTTCTGAATGCACTGTATTTGTATATGTGCACAAAAGTCTATGTTTCTGAATATTCTGCACTACCATTAGCACTGAGGCCTGGTTCCTCCTTGTCTCTCTCAGGTTGGCCTGTCCCAAATGAGAGGCCACACGGCAGCCTGCTCCAAGTACCAGGAGTACATTGAGGAGGGGGTCAGAACCACTGCCCAGACCCAGCCTAACATTATCGGGTGAGACGGGGAGGGTGTAGCCTGTGGTGGCACAGCAGCTTTGAAATGCTGTTCAATCGTCCACTAATGGACTTAGAAAGAGAATATTATACTAAGTAATTCATATATGTATTGATGATCAACCCATCTTTATAGGTTCTCAACTTGTATTGGCTCTAAATATCCACATTTTTTTTTTTTTTTATTTACTATTGCATAAACACTGAGTTTCATAGTGAAGGGCACAGACCCATAGACGTGCTGGTTGTTTTGCAACAACACAGATGGGGGGGGGGGGGATAGTTTACATGTCGTCTCCAATGTTTATTGAAAACATAAATACATTTGAACTATGAGCACTTGTAGTCTCTCAAATACATTGTTACAGTTGTTGGTTAGCTAGTGATTTTTGTATTTTTTTTGCTATAGTAGCATAGACATAACATCAGTCACATTTCAAAACAAGACATAGTATGAAGAACAGGAGAACTAGCTGAAACGAGCTACCTCTGTTGCTAGCAATCTGGCCATCCATATTCACAACACACCGCCTTCTGTCCCATTGAAGCGTTCACATTTTTTTCCAGATTTGTCAGCTAGCTCGTCTATAGAGACCATGGTCATGTATAATACAAACAAAGGAAGCACTGCTTTAGCATATCCAACATGTCCTCATTCCCCTTCCCCTCTGTCTCTCCAGCTCTGTGCCCAACCCCTTCACCTTCTGCCCCTACTGTAACTCTCCCCCTCTGTCTCCAGCCCTTTGCCGAATCGCTTCACCTTCTCCTGCCCGTACTGTAACTGCCAGAACCTTGACCAGGACGGCCTGGTGGAGCACTGCACTTCCCAGCATGCCCGGGACACGCGCCACGTGGTAAGGGGTCCTCACTGAAATGTGACCCACCTGATAATTGGCTCCCCTCCAGCATTTTTTTGTTCATTGCTTCAGCCACGGGTGTAACATGAGATGTTGCATAGAAAGAGTGAGAATGATGGAGGGAGAGAATAAGGGAGAGCTTGACAGAAAGCCAAGAGAGGAAAATAAGATGACAGAAAGATGGCAGGGGGGGGGGGGGGGGGGGAGTATGGAATAGGGATGGCTTGTAAAACCAGGTGCTTTGGGATGTGTGCGTATGGTGTGAGTCTTTTGGAGCCGCTCCACTGTGCTCCTCAATCATTCTGCAGAGCAGGTCCTAAATCATCGCACACACAGCTATCTGCCAGGAGCCTGTATGACTTACTACCGTACCAGAGTCCCCTCCTAGCCGCTGACGGTCACACACACTTTAGTGTTATAGCGGGGGGAAAGGAAATAATACCTGCCAAGGTGTATAGTCATAGCTTGTGCCTTTCTAGAAGCAGGGTGTGGTGGAGGGTGGGGGGGCATGAGAATGTCTAGGTGTGTCACAGCATTTACGTTAGCCGGTAATTGACGACTTTTGGCTGGTAACAATTATAGACTTGCAATTGTCTCAACTGGTACCAGGCCACGCCAGTCAGTCCGTGAAAGACTCCGCTGTGTGCATACAGGGGAGAAGTGTTGAAAAAATGCTATATAGATTTTCCATATCAGTGCCCTTCACCATTAATTATATTTTGCTAGATTAATCTTCCTAAAATATAATTTACAGAAATGTCATACTACTCGACCAACAAGGAGTATTTAGGTGAATGATGCAGCTTACCTCCGTCTTTTAATCTGCTTTAGTAGCTAAAAAAAAAAACGGTGCATAATGTTAAATACTAAAGTGAGACTGAGATCTTGTTGCTATTTGGGGTGACCATGTCTGATCACTGTGACCATGTCTGATCACTGTGACCATGTCTGATCACTGTGACCATGTCTGATCACTGTGACCATGTCTGATCACTGTGACCATGTCTGATCTCTGTGCTGTTTCATCCATAGCAATGCTGCTCTCCTTTCTCTTATTTTGCTCAATATTTACAGTACTCGCTGAAGTTCACTCAAACGATTAATTTAGACCAGACGTTTATTTGAAACGGGTGTTTATTTGTTGAAATGTGTGTCGCTGTTAAAAGGGACTGGCGGCTCTTTGAGACTCAGCTCAATAATCATTGCAGTCACTTTCATGTGGTGTAAATCGGCAGTGGGCACTCCTAAAGAAGCATTAGCCAACGTGAGACGGCATTCAATTGGGTGTCTATTTGATAAAGCCTGTAAAAATCTGGACATACATTTGACGGAAAGGCTGGTGTGTGAGTGTCTATTGCTGCTTTAACACACTGTGTTTGTAATGTTACTTGTGAGGGTGCGCTAAAGACTTGTGTCCAGATGAATAATGTTTTATTCTGTTGCAGGTGTGTCCTATCTGTGCCTCTATGCCTTGGGGAGACCCTAACTACAGGAGCGCTGACTTCTTCCAGCACCTCAAGATTAGACACACCTTCTCTTATGACACCTTTGTCGTAAGTGGATGTTAAGACGCAGTGGCCACAATTCAGTTATTGTACATATCTGTTTTTGTTATTTAATTATTCCCCTTCTCTCCTCCTTTCTCTCCAGGACTACTCCACAGACGAACACACTATGATCCAGGAGGCTCTACAGCGCTCCCTCATGGAGAACTGAGGTGGTGTATGTCTGGAGGAAAAGGGGATTTGGGTGGGGGGGAATTGCACTGCACCCTCCTTGAGCTGGGCTAGTGGTGTAACCATAGGCAACATAATATTAAGGGTGGGTGCAACTTCCTGCCTGCATAACCAGGAAGCTTTGAGCCCTACCGAACAACTCCTCTTATCACTTTAATATTAGACAATAATCATTCAAACATAAATAAACCAATACAAGTTGAACACAGTTAATGTGCTTTCTGGTGTAGGACTGGTAGAAGAGTGATGTCCCTGTATCTCTCCAGAGAAGCGTGTTGTAAGATCAGTCATAATCCACTGAGTCATTATGATTTGATCTGTTCATTGATAACATTGTCATGTAGGCCTAATGTACCTGACTCCCAAAGTTATGTTAGTTTGCTACTGTTGATTCTGCAATAAGAGGCTTTGACCACTAGGTGGCTACCCTTTGCCAACAAAATGCAATGAGACTTTGTTCTTCAATGCGAGAAAGCATTGTAACGTGTAAACTGCCAGTAACTCTTATTCCAGGAGGAATGTCTTTATATAATGTGTACTCTAAATACTTTTCCTGATGAGAATAGATGTCTGAGTGTCAAACCTTCTCCCTGTGGTGTACACTTGTTCACACAAGAAACTTAAGTAGTGTTTTTGTCTTTTACTGTATCCTTTTTGATTTTCTCCCAAGTAGAGACATGGGTCAGTGTGTTGCTTCGGAGCCTAGACTACTGAATATGGTGATAGAGGCTGCATTCTGAGAGTAGGACTTCTATGCATGTGACATAAGAGCCATATTCCTTGAATGTGGCATTCCTCCGTGTAACCTCTCACGGCTTTCGAGGTGCATGCTAGACCTTCTTGCTGGTAGATGGCCTTCATTTAAGACATCTGTAAGTTATTTGGTATTGATTGGTTAAGATATTAAGTATGAGCCTCATACAATCAGGCAGTATCTGTCGTTTAAATAGTTTATCATTGGACAATTGGATTTGATGCACTGCTATGGGCTGTAGGCTGTAGTTTCCCATGTTTGGCCAAAGGAGGGCAGTAGAGCTCCATCACTCTCCATCTAACATTAGAGGCACTGTTCCATTTCTAGCATCATCTCTAGACTTGCTATTAGGAGTGCAGGCTTTCGTTCCGGTCCAGCACTAGCCTACTTACACACACACACACACACACACACACGCCTGTTTCGAATAATCAACTACTCATAGTCTTCAATATGAACCACGATAAGATGGATCAAGTACTGGGCTGCATCAAAAGCCTGCTTACCTTAACTCCTGGGTGACACCCTTGCTCTGCCATAGCTGGGTGGCTTTCAATAGCAGCGAAATAAGAAAACATATTTAGGGTACGAACTTATTCAATTAGAAAACATTTTGTTTTCTATTTCAAAACATTTTCTGCTACCCGTTCCTCTGGAACATGGCCCTAATGTTGATGGTGAGCATTTGGATGAGAACTTCAGATGCTTCAGTAAAGTGTTTTTATTTGTGAAAGCGTATCCTATTTAATAAATGATTTGTTCTGGCTTTGTAGAGCTACTGGATCTCTTTTACAGAGCTTTCACATTATGCCAGAGTTTCTGCCACAAGTTCATAAAACATACATCGACTAAGTTTTAATACATTGATCAGTTATGTGTGGTCAAGGAAATGATGGAACTTCAAAGGGTGAGGCCTTTCTATGCCTGGAATGTGTATGAGGGGAAAAAATAACATTGAAATTGAATGATTTACATTTTTGCCTGATTTTCATAAGTGGGGGTTGAAAATAATATTGAAATGCATAAGTTTCCTTAAGATCAATCAATAAATAGCTAGGTTAATGAAGGTTTTTGTTTATAATTTGAGAAATGTTCATTGTGTACATTTTCTTAAGTAAGCCTTGCGTTTAAAATCTACYAACCTGTGGTACCTATAGGATAAATCACGCTCAGCTGAAGTAGCACTGGTTCGGAGGCTGAATCTGGTTTTGCATAATTGTACTTTATACCAGGATTTTTTTGTTTTGTTTTTTTTCTCCAATAAAAATCTTTATACGTGTGATAAATGTGTTCATGTCTTGTTTTTTTTCTCTCCAAATACTCTATTTAAGAATCTCTTCTATATCCCTCTACCCCTTTTCATTAGTTTTTTTTTATTTCTCTCTGTTGTCTGAAGGTGCTAAATCCTGATAAATTAAAGCTCTTTAATTATTTAAACATTGAACCTTGAAATCAGCTTATGTGATTTATACCTGAGAGTGAGCTATGTGGGGGCAAAAACAACACTCCGTGCTCTGATGGATGACCAAATGTGTGTGTGTGAGTGAGAGAAAGAGTTGGTAATGTGTAAGGTACATCAATCTTAAGCCAACCATGATTATGCCTGACTGTCTACTTGGGGGCAAGGCAGGAGATCAGACTAAGTAAAATGTTAACTTGTAACTCATCTACAAAGGGAATAGGGATGATGATCACATCTGGATGGTTTAAGAGAAAAGCTAGGATTGCTTAGAATCTAGGCTGATGTATGTGAAGATGAAGAACACTGAATAGATTGTTGGATTAAGTACTCTTATGGATTCATGTCCTGCAAATGCATAAATATATGATGAAAATAGGTTCTTTAAGAGTCACAATGTTCCATTGTGGATCCAAATAAAACAGTCAGAATGATGAAAGAGCCTTGTAGCACAGTGTGTATTGACTATGTCCATAGGGAGAGGAGAGAATAACCCTCTGCTATCTGCTCTTTCCTTTGTGTCGTTCTCTGCATCTTGTTTCTCATTAGTTAAGTGATATCAACCATCTCCCACTTAGCTCTGTGGAATACCTCAGCAGCCAAACTTCTTCATCTCTGCCCCCCTTTCTCCTCCCCTCTTCTTTTATTTCCTTTCTCTCGTTTTCTCCCTTTTTCTCCCCGATCAGGTTTTTAGCTCCTGGCAGAGCGGAGAGGAGAAGTTGACTGTGTGAGAACTAACGAGATTCACCAGCAGTGCTTCTGGGCAGGAAGGAAGTAAAGCTGAAAACATGGTAGGGAGACTCTTGTCTGTTTGGTGGCGGCGGTGGAAAGGGAGAGGAGGGCCAAGGTGGGGAATAGGAAGAAAGAGGGAAAAGGGAAGAGAAGTGAACATATTGAATAAAAATTTCATAAAGTTGAGCTCGTGATTTCTTTGATGCAAGCATTAGATAGTGTGTGGCAGACTCGGGGCTGTGTAGAGGCAGCAATTAACGCTACACGGCCCCGCGGGCACACTGCGAGAGGGGAGGAGAGAGGGCGTCGATTTGTTTCAGATGTGTGTCACAGCATCGGCATGTGATGCTACCCCAGACACACTTCCACCCACTTTTCTTTTGTTTTACCTCTTTCTCTTTTGTTCTCTCGTTCTTGGGTTCTCTCAAATTATCTCAACCTGTGAACGGAGACTTGAACAGCACAGTGTTCACCTGAGGTGTCTCATCTCTGTCTCTGGCACTACTGTGTAGTGTGTAGGCCGCGTCAAGAGGGTGGTTTGGCAAGCAGGACCAGTGTCAAAGATGGTCTTTGGTTTCATCGTGTTCAGGTTCACTGGACCTTTATGTCATCAAATGGGTTGACTTGTGTGTTTATAGCACTAGGCTGAAGGAGTAGCAGCATCACCACCCTGGACTCATCTTTATGTCCAGTACTTTGTGTGTACTTGTGAAGCCTTTATGTACATGAGCATACAACGGCTTCTGTCAAGTGGCCTGGATCTTTATGGCAAAGGTGGTAGTGCGCTTGCACTTTAATTCCATGGCCATTGGGTCAAGTCTGTATATGTTGAAATGTTCAAAAATCATTTAAAAATGCATGCAAATTAAAGTTATCCCCCCTTTTACCGCGACCTCCAGACTTTGAAATGACTTCGTTTATAGAATGTGTGAAGTGTGAGTCATAGAAAAAGCTCTCTCTTTCTCTACCAGTCTGGAAAGATTTCTCAAGATCTGTGTGGTACCAACGAACTCAAGGTGACTTCAAGGTTTCTCTTTCTGTACCTCTGTGCCTGGAAAGTTATCTCTCTGTCTTTCTCTCCCTCTTTTCCTCTCTCCATCTCTCTCCATCTCACTCTCTCTCTCTTTTCTAGTTTTGCTGAGCCAGGTATATGTGGCGGGGTGTGTGAGTGGAGCTTTGGGAGTTTGTTCACCGTAAAAATTCCTCAAAGTCAGGAGAAACAGGAAGCGCGGGAATCCTGCCGCCCAGGCACCACCTCCTCGTTCTCGGCTTCGGCTTGGCAGGTTAGTCCTCTCAAATGTTTGAACAGAAAACGCTTGCGGGCTTCCCCAACATCAAGACTAGTTCTACACCGATTCCTCTTCCGCTCTTAAACTCCCAACTACCGACCCCCTACCCCAACCACACACACATTCACATGCAAACACACACACACTACGGTATGTGTACCTACACAGACACTGCAATATGCGTACCTACATACACACTCAGGAGCACACACACAGGCTCCTGTTATAAGGCTGAAAGCAATAATGTCTTAACTTTGATTTAATAATGCCTGGAACCAACTCTGAATCTGCTTCAACGTACTGTGTGTTTCCAGGGCTACTTTCTTAGCAGGTAGGGTCCCCAGGTTTTCAGAGTAACAATGTGTATGTGGCCAGTAGTTTGTAAACAAAGAGCTTTAACATTATTAGTGGTTAGTAACCAGTGGCCCAGTGAAAAATGGTGTCTAGCTAATATCATGTCCCTTTCAGAGGCTGTATCACATCCGGCCYTGATTGGGAGTCCCATAGAGCGGTGCACAATTGGCCCAGCGTTGTCTGGGTTTGGGCGGGGTAGGCCATCATTGTTAATAAGAAGTTGTTCTTAACTGACTTGCTTAGTTAAATAAAAAAKWAAAAAAACGAATTCAGAGATATCACTCTTTCTCAGAGCTTTTCCTATGAATCACACTTCACACATTCTATAAACTAAGTCATCCCAAAGTCTGGGGGTCGCGTTAAAAGCTTGGAAAGTGCACAGAATCACTGTAGCAGCAGAAATATTCTCCTGGAAGTGAAAATGAATATAAAACGCATTGATAGGACTGTTGGGGGAATTGCTAATCATTGCTCCATTTATTTATTTATTTGAAATCCGCACAGCCCCTTTACCAATATTTGAGAGTTAAGCCCTCTGAGGTGTAAGTGTAGGGGGGTATGATCCCAGGAGTGTGTGTGTCTCTGTGTGTGTGTTTGTGTTTGTGTGTGTGTGTGTGTGTGTGTCACTGTGGAATACCAGGCCAAGTGGGCGGAATGGAGCAAAATGTTGTTCCCCCCTCCCTTGCCTCAGTAGACGAAGTAAGACGCCAGCCTAGGGAAGGAGCTAGGCCCTGGGCTATTATTCTCCCATTAATTTTTCCATTTGAAATCAAGTCTCCATGGGCATGCAAGGGGGAACCAGGGGGTGGGTGAGCTGGGATTGGGGGGACCCAAATGGGGGCTGCAACTGCTTTAATGTCCAACAGGGGAGGCAATTTCACTT
The DNA here is from genome assembly GCF_002910315.2 of Salvelinus sp. IW2-2015. Taxonomy (NCBI): domain Eukaryota; kingdom Metazoa; phylum Chordata; class Actinopteri; order Salmoniformes; family Salmonidae; genus Salvelinus; species Salvelinus sp. IW2-2015. The sequence goes on along the minus strand of NC_036857.1, from coordinate 4,910,349 downwards.
TCATAAGAGTTGCTCATTATGCGTCGGAATGTCTTTCATTTCTTTCTCCCTCTCTTTTCCCTTCTATTGCTCTTTACTGTAAAACTACAGCCCAAGGGAGAGCTCTACCGCCATTAACGCTCTGTTTGATTGTGACACACACACAAACTCAAACACACATTCATACATGTGAAAGCAAGCACCCACACACAAACACACATGTGCATGCACACACACACACACACACACACACACATACACACACGCTCACAAAATATTTGCACTTCAATTGTATTGTTTGTCTGTTGTCTGTTTTTGTTTTCTCCACAGAAACATACACATACAATAGCAAAGATGAGTGTACGCTCACGTTAATTGTGGCCTGGTCTGTTGTGGCTTGGCACGATTTGGTCTGGCCTGGCTTTGATAAGTTTCAGCAGCCGCAGTGATGAATATCCATGTCATCAGAGAATAAAGGGAAAAAAGTGTTCAGTGTAAAAAGGAGATGCTACACTCTTACAAAACAAGGTGCTATCTAGAACAAAAAAGGGTTATTTGGCTGTCCCCATGGAAGAACCTTTGAAGGTTCCCTTTTGGTTCCAAGTTGAACCCTTTTGGTTCCAGGTAGAACCATTTTGGGTTCCACGTAGAACCCTTTCCACAGAGGTCAGCCTAGTAGTTAACCTCAAGGGTCAGTATACAAAAGGTTGCTGGTTCGAATCCCGAGCTGACTAGGTGATACATCTGTCGATTTGCCCTTGAGCAAGGCACTTGACAGCTGCAAAACCCTCTTTTTCTAACATGCTGACCAGACCGTTCGTGTGTGTGCCATCGCGTGCATGTTGATTTTGTCCACCCACACCAGATGTGATCAGGACACGCAGGCTGAAATACCAAAACAAACTCTGAACCAACTATATTAATTTGGGGGCCGGTCGAAAAGCATTAAACATTTATGGCAATTCAGCTTGCTGTTGCTAGCTAATTTGTCCTGGGTTATTTTACCTGAAGTGCACAAGGTCCTCTACTCAGACAATTAATCCACAGATAAAAGGTGGTAATAGTAATCTCTCCTACATCAGGCTTCTTCTTCTTCTTTGGACTTCATATGGAGGTTGGTAACCAACTTTAAGGTGCATTACCACCACCAACTGGACTGGAGTGTGAACCTCAGTTCCTCTTTCAATCACCCATGTGGGTATATGCTCCTAAAAACCAATGAGAAGATGGGAGAGGCGGGACTTGCAGCGCGTCAAGCGTCACAAATAAAACCAAGTTCGATTTTAACGCCTGGCTACGCAGAAGTTGTTGACGCACGCGAGCAGTGTGGGTGCATTGATTGAATAACATGCATGTGTAAATGTATTTTGCAACATTTGCGCACTCAACAGGAGCGGTGTGGTCAGCATGTAAGTGTGTACGTTCATACTGTGTGTATGTTCAGATAGGACAAGTCGGACAGGTGGCATAAGTTCGACCAGCCGGACAGATAGGATAAGTTTGGCTGGCTGGCCAAATAGGTCAAGTCGGTCAGATAGAATAGTTTCGGCCGGCCAGATAGGTTAAGTTGGCCAGATATGACAAGTCGGCAGGTAGCATAAGTTCGGCCGGCAGGCCAGATAGGTGAAGATAGCATGTTTGGCCGGCAGGCCGGATAAGTTAAGTTGGCCAGATAGGACAGGTAGGCAGGTAGCATAAGTTTGGCCGGCAGGCCAGAGTGAATAAGGTCGGCCGGACGGACAGACGGATAGGATACTGTAAGTTCAGCCACCCGGACAGATAGGGAAAGTTGGACAAAAAAAAAAAATTGGCCAGAGAGGACAAGCCGGACAGATAGGATAAGGTCAGCCGCCCAGACAGACAGGGAAAGTCAATCAGAACATTTATGTCAGCCAGATAGGACAAGCCGGACAGAAAGGACAATTCGTACAGATAGCATTATTTCGGCCGGACGGAGAGGATAAGTTCGGCCAGATGGCATAAGTTCGCCGTCCAGACAGATAGGATAATGTTGGCCGGCTGGTCAGATACGCCTAGTCAGCCAGATAGAATAAGTCCGGACAGATACGTCTATTGGCCAGATAGGACAAGCAGGCAGGTAGCATAAGTTCGGCAGGCAGGCTAGATAGGTTGAGATAGCATAACATCAGCCGTCAGGCCAGATAAATTAAGTTGGCAGGTGGCATAAGTTCAGTCGGCTGGCCAGATAGAGACAGTTGGCCAGATAGGACAAGCCGGACAGATAGGATAATGTCTGTCGGACGGATCGATACGATCAGTTTGGCTGCCCAGACAGATATGTAAAAAATAGGAGAAGTTGGCCAGATAGCATATCTTCAGCCGGACAGACAGATAGGACAAGTTTAGGTGGCCAGTCAGATAGGACAAGCCTAACAAATAGGACAAGTAGGCCAGATAAGATGAGTTTGGCCAGCTGACCAGATAGGATAAGTTTGGACGGCCAGCGAGATTGGATAAGTCGGCCAAATAGGATATGTCGGCCAGATAAGATAGGCGAGCTGGCCAGATAGGATAAGTTCGGACGGCCGGTCAAATAGTACAAGTTTGCCAAATAGGATATGTTGACCAGATTGCATATGTTCTGCCGGCCAGAATGGATAAGTTTGGCCGGCTGACCAGATAGGATATTTTCGGCCGGCCGGTCTGATAGGACCAATTCGGCCAACTGGACAAATAGGATACATTTGGCAACCCGAACAGATTTGCTAAGATTGTCCAGCTGGCCAGATAGGATATGTTCTGCCAGCCGGTCAGATAGGATCATTTGACTACCCGGACAGATAGGGTTAGTCAGCCAGTTATGTAAAGTAGGCCAGATAGGACAAGTCAGCCAAATAGGACAAGCCGGACAGATAGGCTGAGGTCGGCCGGATGGACAGATATGATACGTTTGGCCGCCTGCACAGACAGGGAAATTTGGCCAGAAAGCTCAAGCCGGCCAGATCGGACAAGTCGGACAGATAGCATAAGTTTGGGCGGAGAGGATAAATTCGTCAAGATGGCATATGTTCGACCAGCCGGACAGATAGGATAAGGTTGGTCAGCTGGCCAGATAGGCAAAGTTGGCCAGAAGGACAGGTTTCAGATAACTTATCTGGCCTTCAGGCCGAACTTATGCTAAGTTGGTTGGACAAGTCAGCGGGTAGCAAAAGTTTGGCCGGCTGGCCAGATTAGGATACATTCGGCCATCCGGACAGGTAGCTAAAGTTGGCCAAATAGGATAAGTTTGGCTGGCCAGATAGGATAAGTTGGGCCAGCCACCCAGAAAGGATAAGTCAGGCAAATAGGACAAGTTAGCCCGATGGCATGAATTCGTCCGGAGACAGGACAAGTTCTGCCGGATGGCCAGATAGGATATGTTCGGCCGGCCGGTCGGATGCGGCAAGTTCGGAGGGAGGAAGCTACTCACGGAGAGACTGCTAAGAACATACAGAACAATAAGTAATGGACCTTTTGCATCTTTATTTGTTCTTCCCCCTCTCCCTTATTCCTTCTGTCCCCCAACACACACACATAACCTTCATCCCTCCCTCCCTCCCTCCTGTCTCTTATACACATCTAGATGTGTATAAGAGACAGGTGTGTCACTGTGGAATACCAGGCCAAGTGGGCGGAATGGAGCAAAATGTTGTTCCCCCCTCCCTTGCCTCAGTAGACGAAGTAAGACGCCAGCCTAGGGAAGGAGCTAGGCCCTGGGCTATTATTCTCCCATTAATTTTTCCATTTGAAATCAAGTCTCCATGGGCATGCAAGGGGGAACCAGGGGGTGGGTGAGCTGGGATTGGGGGGACCCAAATGGGGGCTGCAACTGCTTTAATGTCCAACAGGGGAGGCAATTTCACTTTCATAAGAGTTGCTCATTATGCGTCGGAATGTCTTTCATTTCTTTCTCCCTCTCTTTTCCCTTCTATTGCTCTTTACTGTAAAACTACAGCCCAAGGGAGAGCTCTACCGCCATTAACGCTCTGTTTGATTGTGACACACACACAAACTCAAACACACATTCATACATGTGAAAGCAAGCACCCACACACAAACACACATGTGCATGCACACACACACACACACACACACACA